>NC_081423.1:17011909-17107499 GCF_949786415.1 Peromyscus eremicus
CCTAACTGCCCTAGAACTTGCTGTGTAGACCAGGCTGCCCTCAAACTCATAGATCTATCTGCCTCTACCTCCTGTGTGCTGGGATCAAAGGTGTGTACCACCACCGCCTGGCTAGAAGAAACATTTTTAAGGGACGTGCTAACAGAGTGGACATAGAGTGTTCTAAGCACCAGATGATGACTGTATAAAGCAAGTGTTGAGTGGCTAGAGTTAGCTTTTTTAACCATTTATATACTCTAAACATGCTGCATATGGCAATTATTCAATAAAATCAATATTTGTTGAACATCAAAACAAGTTATTTGACCCCCCCATTTCTCTGGGTTACCTTCATCCAGCATTCATCTAGTCTAGAGATTGTTGGGGCCTCTCATATCCATTCTCAGGTCACCCAAAATCTGCCAGCCATCTCTTCTTGCCTTGTGCTGGGGCAGACAGAGGCAGCCGCCCAATCCCAGCCCCACCCCAGAAAGCCACAGCCGTGTGTGAGTTCCTCCCCTTCTGCTGCTCCTGAGGAAACGGGAAGCTCAGAGATTTCTCCTAGTTTACACAAGGCTGCACCTCTCCACGCCTACTGAGTGTGATGACCTGTGGATTCAGGGTCTTTCAGTCCTGTCTCCTAATTATGCCCAAGACTTTTCTCGAGAACAGAGCATAGAACATCCCTTCCCGAGGTGGGGAGACCGGGAACAGTGTGGCCTTGACAGGTCACACTGAAGGGTGAGCATGTTGGTCAAAGCTCCCTTCGTGGTGGACGTAAGCAAGGCCTGGCTGCTAGCCAGAGCAGCATCACTGCTAATAGAACCAACTACAGAAAATGTTAGAAAAAGCTCACGTCCGTCTGGCCAGTTTAGCTTCGGTGGGCCATGTTTGGAGAAGGAAATAACCACAGCAGCTTTTGCAACATACTCTTCTTCCTCTAAAATGGAATTTCAGGAATCTCTAACAGGACCCCAGTCCCTTTAGCTAATAATTTGAACAATGTGTCATTGGGATCAGATCACCTTCCACTCAAGCATTTCTGTAGACAAGAGATTCAGAAACAGGGGAGAGTTCTCAGCCTGCCGTCAGCACACCGGGTCTTTCCTGTGCCCAGAAAAACAACCGTAATAAATGTGGGACATTTGCTACACACCCATTAGCAGTTCACCAAAACTCAGATGGAGGGGGTTAGAGAGATGGCTCAGAAGTTAAGAGCACTTACTGCTCTTGCAGAGGACTGGGGTTTGATTCCCAGCACCCACATAGTTGTGGTGATATATTGTGCACCCCAAAAAACTTATCTGGGGATCAAAGGACAGAGCCAGCCACTAGATTAGACATAGAGGCCAGACAGTGATGGCACACACCCTTAATCCTATCATTCAGGAGGCAGAGATCTATCAGGATCTCTGTGAGTTCAAGGCCACACTGAGAACAGAGCCAAGCATGTTTGGCTTTAATCCTAAGATTCATGTTACACATAATGGTTCACAACTGTCTGTAACTCCAGTTCCCAGGGACCTGACGCCCTCTTCTGGCCTCCTTAGGCACTACATGATCATGGTGCACAGACATACATGCAGGCAGAAAACCCACACACATAAAAATAAAAAATTAATAATGATGTGGATTCTCCGAGATATGGATACTCAGAAAATCCAATACACATGCAAAGAAAACAGGAAAGCTTTTATTAATGGATCTAATCTAAATAATTGCAAGAATATTTATATTGCAGAGGATACTTATCAATGTAACAAAATCTATAACAACTTTGACAACAGCTCAAATCCTACTAAATATCAGTACACTGATTTTTCAAAGAACCTCTACAGAAAAAAAATCTTTCATCAACCATCAAAACTTATTTTTTTTTAATGTGCTCACACTCAGGGTCAGCCTTGCAAGAGGGTAGACTGTGACAAAGCTTTTGTTTCAAAGTTCAAACCTACTAAGAGTTCACACTAGACAGAACCAGACAAATACAAGGTATGTGGCCAAGTCTCTGGTGTTCAGCGCTTACAAGACAGCAGAGGATCCACACACAGAGAAACCATACAGAGGAAAAGAACATGGCAAAGTCACTAGCCATGGCTCAACCCTTACTCAATATCACAGCGTTAATATGGAGAGAAGCCGTACAGACGCAAAGGATGTGACAACCTTTTACCTGCTGGATAAGCCTCAGACAACAGAGTTCACATGGGAGAGAAACCCTATGAATGTAGTGAGTGTGCAAAGCATTTGCTCACACTCACAACATCATAAACAACATAAAATCCATAGTGGAGAGAGACGCCACAGCTGTAAAACATGTGGAAAACCTTTAACCACAGTTCAAGCCTTAGAAAATACTAGAAAACTCACCTAGTGAAGAACCCTACAAATTTGAAGAATTTGACAATTTTTTTTATGTTTTATTTTACTGTGTGGGGTGTGTGTATGTGTATGTATGTTTTGAGCACACACCACATGTATCTGGATGATGGATGAGGCCAGAAGAGGGAGGCAGATGTCCTTGGAGCTTGAGTTACAGACAGTTGTGAGCTACCTGATGTGGGTGCTGGGGATCACACTCAGGTCCTCTGGAAGAACAGCAACTGTTCTTAACCACTGAGCCATCTCTCAGCCTATGGCAAAAGTTTTTAATATTGTTCATGCTTTATTAAACACCAGAGAGTCCACACAAGAGAGAGACTCCACAGATGTAAAGAATGTGAAAATCTAGACAGACGGTAGTAATGCAGGCCTTTAATCCCAGCATGTGGGAGACAGAGGCAGGTGGATGTCTGAGTTCGAGCCCAGCCTGGTCTACAGAGCAAGTTCCAGGACAGTCAAGCCTACACAGAGAAATCTTGTCTCAAAAAGAGAGAATGTGAAAATCCTTTAGCTAGTGTTCAGTCTTTAGCAAACATCAGAGTTCAGGCTGAAGGAAACCCCACAAGTGTTAGGAATGTGGCAAGTGTTGAAGTTTTCCAGAACATCACAGGATTTGTACTGGAGAGGACCCTACAAATGGGAGGAACGTGGCAACACCTTTAATAAAGTGTAAACCTTCTGACATCGCAGTTCATTCTGGGAAGAATTCTTATAGCTATACTGACTGTAAAGGCCTCTTTGGGGCTGGAGAAATGACTCCTTGGTTTAGAGACACCAGCTGCTCTTCCAGAGGACCAGGATTTGATTCCCAGCACCCACAGAGTGCCTCCCTTGGGAGACCTGATGCCCTCTTCTGGCCTCTGAGGGCACTGCACAAACATGGTGCACAGACATACATGCAGACAAAACATCCATTCACAAAACATTTTTTAATGAAAAAAATAAAAAGACTTCAGTTTCAAATGCACACATGAAAGAAAAGCAAATATATATTTATAAGACAAAATACTTATTCAAAGATATAAGGAGTATGGAGAGCCTTTGCTCACACTTCAGACCCTAAGCTAATTGCTACTGGAGATGAAAAGCATACATGCAGGAATACAGACACTTTTGTTACAGTACTAATGAGGGCCTCACCTGCTGGATAAGCACTCTACCTGAGAGCCACATCCCCAGCCCAGAAAAACCTTTACCGCTTCAACTTTTCTAGCTACCGTCAGTTGCCATGGAAACAGATCATCACAGACATCAGACAATTACGCAGACGCTTACTTCTAAGATGACCTAACTGTATTATGTATCTCAGGTTTCTCCATATCCTCGCTCTTGGACACTGGAGGAAAACACTCTCACATAGATCTTTATAACCAAACAAGAACCATTCCTGAGAATTTGTCATCTCTATTCGACAGAGACTGGACAGTGGATTCTGAAATGCTTTATTCAGATTATGTGCGTTTTCATTAAATAAAAATTAATCTTTCCTCTTTGGGGTTTTTTGTTTGGTTAGTTTTGTCTTTGTTGTTGTTTGTTTTTTGTTTTTATTGTGTTTTAGGGGTATCTTGTTTTTGTTGTTGTTTGGTTTTGTTTGGGGATTTGTTTGTTTGTTTTTTGGCTTTGTTTTGTTTTGCTTTTTCAAGACAGGGTTTCTCTGTGTAGCCCTGACTGTCCTGGAACTCGCTCTGTAGACCAGTCTGGCCTCAAACTCAGAGATGTCCCTGCCCCTGCTTCCCAAGTGCTGGGATTAAAGCTGTGCTCCCACTATACCTAGCAAAGTGAATCTTTCTAATGAGCTGTTACTTTTGTATTTTGAATGGATTGCCGTAGACATTAAGCCTTTCCATCTTTCTTCAAGCGTCTAAGTAACAGATGTTAATCACACAGCCAGGCAAATGGTGTCATGGCTGCCTAGTAACCATTGCCAGCATTAGTTACTATACTTGGAAATGATCGGTGACAATTACTTTCATCAACAACATCTTACTTCTTTTTGTAAGAGCTGCGATGGTCACGGGAATAATGTTACAGGAATGTAATAAAAAGCCCCAGAGTCCAGAATCTTAAACAGCCTTTTGTGAAATTAGTCTTTAATTGTTTTCACAGGTCATTCCATGGCCTACAAAACACACAAACTTTAGTTTGAGGCTAGCCTGATCTACAAAGCGAGTTCCAGGACAGCCAGAGCTATACAGGTAAACCCTGTCTCAAAAAACCAAAAAAATAAAAAGAAGAAGAAAAGAATGGTAAAGACCAGAATAGTATTTATGTAGGTGTATACACTGTCTCTACAAAAAGGGTAATTATTGAAATGAAAGGTAAATTTAAAAGATAAAACTTTAAATCTCCTCTTAGAAATTTTTATTCCACTGAAGTACTTATTCTAAATAACCTGATCCTTGTTTTAAAATCTCTGCATGCCAGCACAGGTGAGGCAGGGAACTGAACTGGAGGGGGATTCCAGCTCCCTCAGTTCTAAGTAGGCTATCATGCCACGGATGAGCCTGTGAGCCAACACTTTCTCTGGGGTCAGCGTTGTGAGCCCTCCCGGAACACCAGCTCTGACTCCACAATACTGCCCCGTGTCTACCCACTCACCGTGCCCACCCACTCACCGTGCCTACCCACTCACCGTGCCCACCCACTCACCGTGCCCACCCACTCACCGTGCCCACCCACTCACCGTGCCCACCCACTCACCGTGCCCACCCACTCACCGTGCCCACCATACAGTAGTTTGGCTATCCCTTGCACACTGTTCTGGCTTCAGACATAATCTTCACAGTTCACACCATTGTTGCCATGCTTACCCTTTAAAAAACCCTCAAAGTATCAGGAGGACTCCTGATGGGTCAGTGCCTTAAGGCCCCAAATCTGTACAAACGCGTCCACCTGCTCAGCCTAAGTTTCTGCCCACTGGATCACAATCTCTGCTTACATGCAAGGGTCGGAGGTAGGCTCTGCCAGCCACTGGGGTAGCACCTAGTCCAGTATGGAAGAGGTTGCTCAAAAGGAAGTAAATGTAAAGCAAGACTTGAAACCAACCCTTCCCCCAAGGGGAGCATGGCCTTCTTGGCATCTCCATTCCAGGCCCCTGAACTTCAGAACAAGGAGAAAACGAATCTATAGTACTAGCCACCCGGTCCCTGGCACTCTGTTAGGGCAGGCCTAGGAAAATAACAGTCAGATTCTGTCTACCCATCATTCCCTCTGGACCGCCCCACAAGGCAGTGGGGTATCGGTGCCCCCTCACAGTCCACAGCTGCTGAGGAACAGTCTCTTCCATCTCCATTGAGTGACCTTAGCTTCAGTTTTCCTCCTAGGAACAGCAGAAGGCTGGGGCAGGTGTGGCGGTTTGAATGAGAACGTCCCCATAGGCTCAGCTATTTGAACACTTGGTCCTCATTTGGTGGCATGGTTTGGAGGGGATGTGGAACCTCCAGGAGGTGGAGCCTTGCTTGGCGAATAAAAGGTCACTTCAGCTCACTCTGCTTCATGCTTGTGGTTAAGATGCGAGCTCTCAGCTTCCTGCTCCTGCTGCTGGGCCTGCCACTTGCCTGCCACTCACTGCCACTCGCCGCCATGCCTCTGCACCATGATGTATTCCTATCCCTCTGGAATCTTAAACCAAAATAAATTCTTTCTTCTGTAAGTCACTTTTGGTCGTGGTGGTTTTTTCCCAGCAACAGAAAAGTACTTCATACAGATGGGTAAGACTTCTTTGAACCATTCAGTGGGGCTCCATCCTGCTGATCTCCGAGATGGACAACCCCACTTGCTCAAAGCTCCGCCATTCTCCCCAACCCCAGCAGCCACCCACAGTCTGGAACAGTCAAAAACATCACTTTCAGTCTTAGTGGGGAAGGCACCTCGGGAAGGGACAGAAAAAGGACACACTTCACCTGTTCATGTTGTCTCAGCGGCGTCCCCTTGGCCCAGGCTAACCCTGTCATGCCCTCTTTTCAGGACTGGGACAAAGCCAGAAAGAGGGAGAGGGAAGCCTGACGCTGAGATACTGAGTGTGGAGGCCTCCTCGCCACAGGGCAGAGCAGAGCAGAGCGGTGAGGAACAGCCAGCTGCTTCCATCCACACAGCCTCTGACCAATGCACAGCTGCCTCCTCTCTGGAGTTCCACGCCCACCCAAGGGCCAGTCCCAGAATCTTTAGTTCACCTCCCAAAACAGAAATGGTGCGTCCAGCTGAGACAGGCTGAGACTGAGTCTGGTGCCATCCGAGGGTAAAGAGAGGAAAATGCTCACATCCCTCGGTAGGTGTCAGGCCCTGCTGGACACAGGAAGGGCCACCGGCTGAGCCTGTGTGAGCTCGGGGCTCTGGGTGTGTTCTGGGAATGCTGAGGGGTGGCCCTCCTCACTACAGTCCAGGATGCAATAGTCACTGCTGCCTCCGTCTGAGTCTAGAGGAGGGGGCCTGACAGAGCCCATAGGGGCCCAGACCTCCTGGGGCAGGTAGGCAGATGGCTGTTCTTCCAACTCCAGACACCCTGATGGCAGCACATGCTCTAAGCTTGGGGGCCCTGGGAAGCCAGGGCCTGTGTCTTCCCACTCCAGGCTGGAAAATTGCACAGGGCGTGCTGGGCTGTAGGTGAGCGTTGTGATGGCTTCCCCGATGCTGGACTCTGAGCCTCCTGATGGAGTGCTGACGCTATGCTGTCTTGGTTGTGGTCCGGCTCTGTGGGCCCCTGTCCAGGTCTGCATCAGAGCAGGGGGTAGGAGAAAGGCTGAGGCAGCATGTTTGGGACTCACTCTAGGAGCAGCAGCCTCCCCTGCACAACCCAGATCTTCTCCAGGAAGCTCTAACATGCACTCCCAGAGCCAAGGAGAGCCTGTGCCCAACGCACTCTAACCTCCTCCCACGTGTGAAACACTGAGTTGTTTTAGACCCCTCAGTGCCCCCCTCAGCTGAGGCCACGGGCTTATGGCAGCCTGAACCAGGTGCCAAAAGAACGGGAAAGATGTGACAGGCGCCAAAGACAAAACAAAGCCATGCCAGAATGCTCTCCGGGGCCATCCAACAGAGACAGATATGGGCACCCCCTAAATGCAGCGACACACAAATCTAGAGACACAGTCTGGAGCCTCCATGGAGCAACTGGAGGGATGAGCCTCCCAAAAAAATGCTGTCTCTCAGTGGGACTAGGAGCCTCCACAAAATGCCCCTGTATCTATCTCACAGTCCATCACTGCTGTGCTATGGAAAGCTGACCCGTAACACCATCCCATAAATACAGCAAAATATGTGCCCATTAGAGATGGGGTACAAATGTAAGTCGACCATATATACAAAAGAGGCTCAGAGCATAGACAAGGCCCCCACGCTTGCTAATGCCCCCTAGTCTAAGAAGCCCAAACTCTGCTCCACAGGGCAGATTTCTAGGCCGTATCTGCCCCTGAAGTGCCACCCTTGACCCCTCCTCCCTGACGCTCCCCTGCACACACCTGGAAGTCTCCGTTGTACACACTGTAGAGAGGATGGAAGAAGACTGCTGGGGAGGGGACATTCTGGTAGACGGTCCTCTTCACCCTGAGTGGAGACCCACAGAGGTTTCTAGTGAGATCTGAGCTGCTTTACCCAGCAGGGCTGCACAGGGGAATGACTGGACCAGGTGTTACCAGGTGTGTGGAAGGGTCTGCACTTGGCTGTGCGGTATGCTTTGATCTAGCAAGGGGGAGGTCTTTTGCCCTGCTCCTTGGCATTGTTATAAAAAGTCCTTTTGAAGAGCCAGAAGGGGCCTTGGATTTTGATCCAGGTCCTCCCAAAGCTATCCTGTGTTTCTGTCTGTCTCCTCTCCACTACCTTTCTATCTAAAAGTTTCTTATCCTCTCTCCTCCTCATAGGAACCCTTTTAAAAGGTGGGAGCTGGCCTCCCACAGATGGTGTCCTGAAGGGACTTAGGTTCAGGGACCCCCACAACCCTGAAGCCAAAATAGAAAAGTCAGGACCAAAGGGACCCAGATAGAAGCCTTTCCCAATGTGACACCCTAGAAAACTTAAAGTCACTGCCAAGACTGGAACTCCTTTCTCCCTACAGATGCCAGCCCGCTACATCCAACCTGGCCTCAAAGAGCTACTAGGCATAGCAACACATACTTATCATGTCACCCTAGCCTCCATAAATAAATAAAACCTCTGGACAAATCCCAGAACAGGAGCCCATGTGGATCGCTGTAGCCTCTCTGGTTAATGCCCCTATTTACACCATGGCCTGTGTCCTTTGCAGACTGATCTCCAACAGTGGGTTCAGGGCCTGGAAGCAACCAGCTGTGTCCTCTCAGATGAGGCTGATAGCTCTAGGGATAACATCTGTGCCATCAACAGGCAGCTGTGGTTCCCCAGTCTCACCCACATGTACTAATACACGTGTACCCCAGCATACTTACATGCATGCCCACAATTCATACACACACACACACACACACACACACACACACACACACACACACACTCATATCCACACGCATGGCCTACCTACCTGGGTGACAGCTTGAACAGAAGGTGGATAAGGCTGGTCAGCAGAAGAAAGATGGACACAGTGACCAGGATGCTATTTGACCATGGCCAGGACGGGAGCAGGAGACCTGGGGGCAGAAAGAGTCCATGGCTGTCAGCAGCCTCAGGGCCAGGATGTTCCCCTCAGTCCACATGGAAAAAAAAAGCCACCATTAGTTCTCTGAGTCAAAGCAGAAGGGGTCTACGACGGGCCTTGGGGTTTGTGTCACACCTCTGATGTTCCTGGGATGATCTCATCTGCACCCCTCACTTCCCATCTGCCATATGGCTGAGGGTCATCACCGCACATAGGGTCAGCCCAACACTCACAAAGGAAACCCAGGTCTTGTCCCACCTCAGACAGAAGTATCAGCCAGTGTGCAGTCCTGGACACCCTTGCTCCTAACGGTGGCCACTAGCTATGAATCCTCACACATCTCAGAAACAAAGGGAGGGCTGTAGATTGATGAAATGGAGGAGAGGCAGAAGGACCCAAGGAACAGAGACTCGGCCCGGGCTGTGACAAGGCAGCCACCACCCAGCACCTACCCTGTCTCCATCTCCGGGGAGAAGGGAAGGACACTGGCTGGCTCCACTCACTCCAGTGGCTCTTATAATACTCCCCCTCTACCGCGTCCCCATCCTCCTCCGACAAAGTCATCTGGACGCGCAGTCTGGCCTCGTAGATGGAACCAGGATTCAGTTCGACGGCTTCAAGGCTGAGCCAGGTCACTCCAACAATATGGTCCTTGTGCCGGGCCTCCTGCAGGGTTGGGGGCATTTGACTGAGTGCAGGGTCCTAAAGAACGGACACACATGTACCAACAAGCCCACTTGTACATATTTATACACATCTATGAGTACACACTCACCACGTTTATGCACTCTCTCCAGTATGCATTCACCCATATAAGCATAGAGCAAAGACACACTCACACACATACAAACACACATGTACAAACAGGCACACTCACACACTATGTTCATAGACACACACACAAGCATAGGCTTGTATGTAGACAGCACACACGTGCACATCTAACTCTGACGACTCCATCGGTTCTCACCCCTGACTCTAGCCAGTCCCAGGAGAGAGACCTCAGGGAGCTACCACCCTGTTACCTCCCAGGCCTCTTCCTGCTTCTTGAAGGCCAGCTCATAGCTGAGGAGTGTGCTCCAGGGCTCCAGAGCAAAATTGATGCTCCAGGTCAGGACACAGCGCTCGGAGCTGACATTGCTCTGCAGATCCGAGGGAGGGTCCAGCTTAACTGAAACAAGAAGGACCCAGTGAGGTTCCTCAGCACGGCCGGAACTGGGACCAAGAACATCACCAAGAAGTCACGGTCAGGGCTCCTTCAGGCCAGGGACCTCATTCGAAGACTAACTCAGGAAAGCCCCTGGGGGAAAGGCCGTCAGTGCTTCCTTAAGTCCTGGCAGCAAGGTGATTTCCTTCACAATTGGCTGCTGGAAGTTCTTCCTGGTGCCCTCCCGGAGTAATTCCTGCTCTGACTGAAGTGCATTTCCAGTAGCTCGGACTGTAGTGTCTAACCCCACCTGGCCATGTCTTTTCATGTCTTTGCCGGAACCCTGGCCCTGCGGCAGCCATTACACCCCCTCTCCAGGGTCCGATCTGCTTCAAGTCCTGCTTGGCAAGGATTCTCAGGCAGAGCCAAAGGCTCAAGGCCACAGCCTCAGAGTCAAGCAGCAAGGCCACTGCTGGCAGGGCTGTCCCACTCACCATGTCTCCGCGGCAGGAACTGTGAGTCCACCAAGCTGACCTGCTCCTGCCCCAGGACGCAGCGGTGCAAAGTGATGGTGAAGTTATCGGTCGGCACCAGCACCTCCTCTGGAGGCAGCATGAGGGTACACACGCTGTCCCAGAAGGTGCACCTGTGCCTGATGTCCGTCATCTGGTTACTGGAAAGGCCGAGGGTTAGCATGGATGCTGCCACCACGGGGACCCTGTACCCTCCCCAAGCAGCCTGGCCCTCCATCCTCACCTGGTAAAGAGGAGCCAGGCCCTGGGTTCCAGGCCCAGCTCTGGAGTCGACCAGGAGCAGTCAATCCTGAAAAGACTGTTGCTGAGGCAGGTGAATGTCCCAGCCTGCGGCCCTGGGGATGGGGATGGTGGGAGCACACAGTAGGGCCTCGAGGCAGAAC
Source organism: Peromyscus eremicus (assembly GCF_949786415.1). Taxonomy (NCBI): domain Eukaryota; kingdom Metazoa; phylum Chordata; class Mammalia; order Rodentia; family Cricetidae; genus Peromyscus; species Peromyscus eremicus. Next base: position 17,022,938 of record NC_081423.1, read on the forward strand.
TGAGGTAGGTGGGGAGGATCTAACCAGACAGACTCCAGAGAAAGTCCCAAGAGAATGTGTCGGGGCAGAATAAGAGGCTTGGGAATGGCTGGGTTTTGACCATGGTACCAGGACCAGTCAGACCTCAGAGCTTTGTGGGGTGGGAGATAGTGGGACACTAGAGGACAGGTTCCAGCAACGTTTGGGGCCATGTTTTTCTCTGGGTTGTCACAGATGACAGCTTGTCCCCAGCTCCCCTAACTCTCTATCCAGCCACCTCAGGGAGATATGGTGCCCAACGTTCACCTGTTCCGCGCTCTGGGACGGAGGCTCCCCAGCAGACACAAGAGTTGACACAGGTGTAGACCAGGAACCAGGGGCCCAGGACCTGTTTCACAGCCATCCTCTCCGAGGGCCAACCTGCGAAAGACTCAACTGTAGGGCCTGTGCTAGGCACCCCATGGGAGGCATCCCCCGTGGGAGGTGTCCCTGTAGGAGGCACCCCGTGGGAGGCGTCCCTGTGCTAGGCAACCCCTGTGGGAGGCACCCTGTGGGAGGCACCCCCTGTGGGAGGTGTCCCCCGTGGGAGGTGTCCCTGTAGGAGGCACCCTGTGGGAGGCGTCCCTGTGCTAGGCAACCCCTGTGGGAGGCACCCCCTGTGGGAGGTGTCCCCTGTGAGAGGTGTCCCAAGCTAGGCAACCCCTGTGGGAGGCACCCCCTGTGGGAGGCACCCCTTGTGGGAGACACCCCCTGTGCTAGGCACTCGTGTGGGAGGCATCCTGTGCTAGGCACTCCTGTGGGAGGTGTCCCCTGTGGGAGGTATCCCCTGTGGGAGGTGTCCCCTGTGGGAGACATCCTGTGCTAGGCACCCCTGTGGGAGGCATCCCCTGTGGGAGGCATCCCCTGTGGGAGGTGTCCCCTGTGGGAGGCATCCTGTGCTAGACACCCCTGTGGGAGGCATCCCCTGTGGGAGGTATCCCCTGTGGGAGGCATCCCCTGTGGGAGGCGTCCCCTGTGGGAGGCATCCCCTGTGGGAGGTGTCCCCTGTGGGAGGCGTCCTGATCTAGGCACCCCTGTGGGAGGCGTCCCCAGTGCTAGGCACCCCGTAGGAGGCCTGCTTCCCACAGCAGGTGCCCTGACCATGTGCTGTGGACAGGACTGGTCACAGCTCGCCAGCTTCACTGATTAACTGAAGCTTAGAAAAGCCACTTGACCCAACCAAGGACAGGTGCCTTCAGCACTGAGTTGCCCCCTCAGACTCAGATCTCCTAGATCCTAGGCTCTGACAGCAGCATGTCCACACTTGCCTGCCGTCCCTCTCAGCCTGGTGCCCTAGGCTCTGCAATACCTGCACTTTCTGTCTTGGATGTTTGTTTGTTTGTTTGTTTGTTTGTTTGTTTGTTTGTTTGTTTTGAGGTGAGGTTTCTCTATGTATCCCTGGCTGTCCTGGAACTCACTCTGTAGACCAGGCTGGCCTCGAACTCACAGAGATCCTCCAGCCTCTGCCTCTTGAGCGCTGGGATGCTGGTATTAAAGGCACGCACCACCACGCCCAGCTTTACCTAGGTTCTCTCGACTGTCCATTCGCAATGCGGAAGTGGAGCCACATAGAGGACCAGGGCTCCTCTCGGGTCACAGGGCAAGTCTCTGAGCATTGTCTTATTTGTTACTCCCGAAATAGACTTCTCCCAGAGTTCTGCCCTGGGAACACAGGGAAGGAAGACAGCAGATGTCTGGACAACAGACAGCTCTCTCCAAACTGTACGTCATGTGGTGTTCTCAGCTGTCCCACAGAGGGAAGCCCCTGAGAAGAGCAAGACCTGGAGCCCTGGGACCCCCAAGGAGCCAGAAGTGGATGGAGACCAGAAGCTACCTCTCAGAAAGTGCCTGACTTCCTGAGAGGAGGGATGAGCCTCTACTGAGGCCCTGTCACCCCATTTACATCTATAGATGGCTCACTGATAGCCCCTGAGCAGGAAGCAGAGCCACCCTGGTTATACAACCTGATGAGTGATAAGGAAGAAGGAAACACACAAGCCCAGAGACCACGGTCCTGGCCTTCAGGAGCTGGCACCACCTCAGCAGCACCCTGACCCACCCGCCCAGTAGCCCGTCCGCACAACCCCAAGACAGACTTCAGTCTGCCTGTCCGTCTGTACCTCTAGACAAACCCATTAAGGCTTTGTCCTCCTCTGGGATGGAGCCTGCAACCTGGGTCACCACGGACATGAAAACTAAGCTCCCCGGGAAGTGTGTGTCTCCTCTCGTGGTGACCATTGACAAAGTGAGATACATATTCTCAGATGCTCCGAGGGTCTGTGAGAGCAGGATCCTAGACTCACAGAACCTGGGGGGAGGATCAGCGCTGTCGCCACTCCCAACTGAGAACCGACACAGACCTCAGGACAACTTGCCACCCCTGGAGAGGATCAGCCCATCGCAGCCTCGGGTTGACCCTGGAGCAGATGGCTTGAGAGGAGGATGAGAGTGACTTTCAGCCCAGCGTACCCCGTTTCTAGCCAGGGACAGAGGCAAGTGCACCAGGGCTGGAAATGGCCCAGTGCAATTGTGTGGGTGGAGAACATTTCCTCTGCACAGGGAACCTCCATGTGTACTGGGCGACTTGGGGAGGGTGGGGTCACTACCCTTCTAATGATGGGAAACCAGAGACTAATCCAGAATGTGACTCTTGGACCCCTGTTTTAGGAAGGGGTCCCACAAACTGCCACACCATCCATGAACTTTCTGAGTGCAATGTGTGGGTCCTGGGGCTGGACCTCACCGACGAGGCCAAAGTCTTGGACATCGCAAGCCTCTCTCTCCCTGCTGTGCTACCAGTACATGTTGGAGCACATCACTGGCAGGGCTCCCCTCCTCAACAGAGAGACCTTGGGCCAGGTGCTTAGGACAGAGGGAGGCAACTGAACTCTCACTGATCCTTGAAAAGGAGCTGGGCTCAGATCAAAAATGTCTGACCACAACCCATACACACCAGACTACAGAACCTGTGAGAACCTGGAGAAACCAACACCCACCATCTTGGGATGGATGCGCCCGGGCACACAGCCCTGCTGTGGAGCCCACACCACTGCCCAGCACAGCCCTTCACAACAGGTGTGAGGATATAGCCCTAGCCTCCCAGCCTCTCAAAAAAACTGAAAATACTAATAACAATAACAGCAACAACAATACAATTGTGGTCAAGAACAGGGCTCGGTAAATACTCTATAAGGAGCCACAGCTAAGCCCTACTGTGTGTGTATGTGTGTGTGTGTGTGTGTGTGTGTGTGTGTGTGTGTGTGCATGCACAAGGTACTTTTTTAAATAATTTACTTGTTTTTATTTTATGTGCATTGGTGTTTTGCCATGGGTGTCGGGTCCCCAGGAACTGCAGTTACAGACAGTTGTGAGCTGCCATGTGGATGCTGGGAATTGAACCTGGGTCCTCAGGAAGAGTAGTCAGTGCTCTTAACTGCTGAGCCATCTCTTCGGCCCCCACAAGGAACTTTAATAGTCTACCATTGAGCTGCATTCCAGGTCCTCTTTTTCACTTTTTATTTTGAGGCAGGGTCTATCCTGGTTAATTCTATGTCAGCTTGACACAAGCTAGGGTCATTAGACTGGATTAAAGCCCCACCTCTTCTATGTTCTGAGATTCAAGTCTGACCCTGTTGGCCTACCTGCCCTGATTTTCTGGGCCACTACAATGGGTAGCTTGTCCTAAAAACTGGCCTCTGCCTTTGACACAGAAGAAGATCTCCACAGAGGATTTGCCCTCCACCCTCCCTGACCGGAGTTGGCTACCAGCATGGGAGCTGGCCAGTGGCATAGGGCTACTTGGTGCTGTATGGCACATGCCACAAACCAGCTTCCCTTCAAGTGCGTTTTTCCCTCTCCCTATTGCTGCACAGAACCATATAGCTATATAAATACAGGTGTATAGGGGCTGGAGAGATGGCTCAGCAGTTAAGAGCACTGGCTGCTCTTCCAAAAGACCCAGGTTCAGTTCCTAGCACCCACATGGCAGCTCACAGCTGTCAGTAACTCCAGTTCTAGGGGATCTGATACCCTCACACAGACATACATACATGCAGGCAAACACCAAAGGTTGAGGCAGGATGATTATCTTGAATCCTGTTCAACCTAGGAGACACAGGGAGTTCCAGGTCAGTTAGGCAGAGCAAGACTCTGTCTCAAAAAAAAAAAAAAAAAAAAAAAAAAAAAAAAAAAAAAAAAAAAAAAGATGATACTAATCACAACAACAATACAGTTGTGGTCAAGAACAGAGCTAAGTAAGTACTCTACAAGAAGCCACAGCCAAGCCCTGCTCTGTGTGTGTGTGTGTGTGTGTGTGTGTGTGTGTGTGTGTGCACTCATGAGGTACTGTAATACTCTACCACTGAGCTGCATTCCAGGTTATGTTTCCCGAGACAGGGTTTCTCTGTGTAACAGCTCTGGCTATCCTAGAACTCACTTGGTAGCCCAGGCTGGCCTCGAACTCACAGAGATCCGCCTGCCTCTGCCTCCTGAGTGCTGGGATTAAAGGTGTGCGCCACCACCGCCATCAGCAAGTGCCCTAAACCACTAAACCATCCCTCCATCTCTTCTTTTCTTTTCTTTTCTCTGTACTGGGTATCGAACCCAGGGCCTTGTGCACGCTAGGCATGCACCTATCAACTGAGTTACATCCCCAGGCCCTGCTCTCTGTCTTACCAGGGGTGGGGGAACTCCCTATTCTCCTGCCCATGCACAAAGCCCACAGAAATGGAGGCGAGTGGAAGGAGGCTGCTCTTTAGGTGAACCTTGTCCAGCAGTGTCTTCTCTCTGGAGGGGGACACCCCCCTCTCTCCATCAGCAGCAGGAGCCTGTGGCATATGGAAGCTGTGCCAGGAAATGGGACTGGGGGTGGGCACAGGATCCAGCTTCCCCTTGGGAACTGCCCCCCTGGGGTGTAAGGACCTTCTCTGTCACCGGGGGCATCCTGCCATGCACAGGGCGTGTGAGGACATTGATGATGGTAAGAACTGGAAGGACGGCACCAGCAGACTAAGTGAGTGAGGACCAAGTGACAGACCGGAAGGAGTCGAGATGAGGGGCCAAGAAGGAAGCCCCCCAGAAGCACCCTCCCACATACTTCCTGCAGGAAGGACAGCTAGTGGAGCAGATATCCACGGCACACTTGGCTGGACTCAGACAAGGCCGGATCCAGAAGCGGTGGGTGTACCGGGGAAGAAAAGAAGGGTGCAGCTCTGAATAGCACCGGGAAGCAGGTGGGGAGGTGGCCAGGGAGCTTCTCCTGGCATTCTTACTCCGTCCCTCCAACTGGCTTCTTTACCCATCCTAAAGCGCTTGCCCACCTTCCAGCCTAGCTTCCTTGCCTGATGGGACAGCTGTGCCCAGGCTCGGCTAGCTGTGTCTCTCAGCACCCGAACAAGAGGTCCCGGCCAAGGCAGGGCTCAAGCAGATGTACTGACACTGTGCACTTGAAGGGTGGGCGGGTGGGAGGAAATGGTGCCCCGCTACTCCCGCTGCCTTCGTGAGGAAGTGCCTCTATGCCGTGCACTGGCAGGGGCCTCCCCGAAGCCACCTGCAGGCAAGGCTGACTAAACCAGATGGGCGAGGTCCTGATAATGCACGTCTCTTGCAGCAGCCCAACTCCAAAATGCCCTCCCATGTCCTACCAAAGCCACCCTGCCCCTAGGGGTATCCAGGAATTTTCTCCATCGTGGGAGTCATAGGTTATAGTTTACACCTAGGAGGCCGAGCCCTGGCCAAGAGTAAGCCGAGAGCATCAATGTCCTGGGAAGATCAAGTTAGGAAAGAAAGGGGGAGTCCCAGCAAAACAGCCTCCTGAAGCCCAGTAACCCGGAAACAGAATGCCGCTCACCCCACACCACACACCCTCCTCTCCCCACTCCCAACCCCACCGAGCTAACCTGGAATTCCACCCACATGCACTGCCCCCCATAGCCTCCTCTACCATGAAGCTTTCCAAAGATCTGGGGGTTTAGAGGGACTTTACCAACCCTGGGCCTACGCTGTTAGGTTTTGTCCCCCCCAAAAGTCAGCTCAATCAGAGAAGCAAACCTTTGTCCACAATCAGCAATACGCCTTGACAAACTTGCTGTCCTTCGCTCTGTCACTTCAGGGCATGGACACACTGCCATCACCCTCACCCCCACCCCAGCCCTGAACACTGCAGTCTGTCATTTCATAATTATCTCTGCAAAGATGCCACCCCTGGGAGACAGTCGAGACCAGTGCACTAGGCAACATCGAAGGAGGTTGTCACCCACGTCACGGGGGTCACAGTACCTCTCTGCCTCCTGAAGCTCACATTAATTTGAGCAGAGGGGAGCCCTAAACACACTCACCTTCTGAGGTGCATCTTCTCAGGGCCATAGAGAGTCGCAGGCAACTCCAGCCAGGAGGTGACTTTACTGCCAACTGTCCTCGTGTGAACTGCAAAGCCCCTTACCTGATCCAGGAGATAAGTCTCAGCAGGCGGACATGGGCCACCCACATCTGAAACCACAAGCACATCACAGAGCTACTGTCCTCCATGGAGCTGAGAGGTGCCTGTCGCCTCCTGCTGCAAGCCAGAATGTTAGTAGGGATAAGACTTCACTCCATGACACCGAGCATCACCGGACAGGGATGGTGGACATTTGTCTAACGACTGACCGAGTGTGCACTGTCCTCCCAGGAACCCCACAGGAGCACACGGGCAGCAAGGACGTGGTACAGAGCAGGCTTGAGCAGAAGCCCTCTAGGTTTTTCCCCTTCGAGGTTTTTTGAGACAGCACTGACAGCGAGTGTGAGTGCTAAACATAAGTAAAAACTCAGTCAGGAGAAACAAACAAGACGGACGGTTGGTGGGGCACGCCTTTAATCCCAGCACTCTGGAGGCAGAGGAAGGCCTGGTCTACAAAGCGAGTTCCAGGGCAAGCAGGGTTGTTACATAGAGAAAACCTGTCTTGAAAAATGGTAGATGGCCGGGCGGTGGTGGCGCACGCCTTTAATCCCAGCACTCGGGAGGCAGAGCCAGGCGGATCTCTGTGAGTTCGAGGCCAGCCTGGGCTACCAAGTGAGTCCCAGGAAAGGCGCAAAGCTACACAGAGAAACCCTGTCTCAAAAAACCAAAAAAAAAAAAAAAAAAAAAAAAAAAAAAAAAAAAAAAAAGAAAAATGGTAGATGGATGGATGGATGGATAGATAGATAGATAGGGATTTTGAAACGGGAAATCTTTACCTCTCCCTCATGGAAGCCCATGTGAGCACAGACACTTCTGTATATTTTTATTAAGTTTTTGGGTTTTATTTTGATTTGTTTCTTGAGACAAGATCTCTCTATTATATGGCTCTGGCTGTCCCAGAACTCATTTCTGGAAGCAGGTGGTCTCGAACTCACAGAGATCCACCGGCCTCTACCTCCTCAGTTGCTGGGATGAAAGGTGTGTGCACCACACTTGATTTTGTGGGGGTTTTGTGTGTGTTTGGTTTGGGTTGGGTTTATGTATTTGGATATTTACCTGCATGTATGTCTCTGCACCACATGTGTGCCTAGTGCCCTCAGAGTTCCATCAAAAGAAGCTGGACCATTGGTTGTGAGCCACCGTGTGGGTGCTGAGAATCAAATCAGAGTCCCCTGGAAGACCAGCCAAGGCTTTTAACCACTGAGCCATCTCTCTAGTCCCCCAAGCACAGTTGCTTTTGTTTTTTAAGCTCACATAAGATTATTAGATATTAAAAAAAAGAAAAAGAAAAGAAAAGAAACAGAGCTAGAAACTCCACCCTGAAGACAGTGAGCCAGGCATGGTGATTCATGCCCGGAACCCCAGCACTTGGGAGCTAGTCAGGAGGCTCAGAAGAGCAACACCATCCTCTACAGAGTGAGTTTAAGATCTGCCTAGGCTACGTGAGATCCTGTCCCAAAAGCAAGAAGGAAGGGGCTGGGGAAAAGGGACTAGATCATTACGTGAAGCACTAACTGAAATGGACCTTCGGGAGTTCTGCTCTAAGCCTTCTGTGAGGACTACATTTGTTATTATTTTTATGAATCACTCTTATTATCATTAGTTTGGTCCTCCTGGAAACCTCACTATTTAGAAGAATGGGCAAAGTCATTTGGGCTTTCACTCTGTTGACCAAATGGATCAATATCATCTCTTCATTCCCTTTTCTACTATTCATTGCCTAATACATAATGGAATTTTTATATTTTTATGTTAAAAGGTGGCATATTCATCTGTATCAGCCAGGGGCTCTAGAGGAACAGAACCAGTAGAATTGAGACATATTAAAGGGAGTTGTAGTAGATTGGTTTACCAAGTCTGCGTATCCAACAACAGCTGCTTGCACACTGGAGAGGCTGAGAACCCAGGAGATGCTCAGTCCTCAAGCCTGGATGCCTCAGCAGTTCTTTTTTTTTTTTTCCAAGACAGGGTTTCTCTGTGTAGCTTTGGTGCCTATCCTGGGTCTCGCTCTGTAGACCAGGCTGGCCTCGAACTCACAGAAATCCACCTGCCTCTGCCTCCCTAGTGCTGGGATTAAAGGCATGCGCCACCACTGGCCAGCACCTCAGCAGTTCTAAGGCCAAGAGAACTCTTGGAGAACCACTTGTCTTCCATCGGTGTTGGGAGCTGAAAAGGCTGAGTTCCAGTGTCACTGGAAGACAGCGGGAACCGCGACATCAACAGAATAGATGAACTCGTGAACAAAACACAAAAGCAAGCAGCAGGCAAAAAGCAAAATCTTTCCCTTCGTACCACTTTATATTAATGTCTAAGCTGCCACCAGAAGGTGTGCCTCACATTCCAGGTGAGTCTTCCCATTTCAATTAATGTAACTGAGAAAATCCCAGAAACCAGAATGGCTGAGTAGTTAAGGCATCAGACTCATGAAAATTCACCACAGGCATGCCCAAACATTGACCTAATCTAAATACCTCACAGATAAACCAGAGACTTGCCTCACAGGTGAGTCTCTGTCCTGTTAACAATCAATATTAATCGTTACAAGTCCACCCTTGTCAACTTGACACCCAAACACATACCCTTACATCACGCTTAATTTCCAAGTGAAGACAAGTTCACAATTCTGCCTAATGTAACTATCCCAGTACAACCACAAACACACTATCCTTCCCTCAAAGTAGGTCAGAGTCCCTTTAATGCTTAGTCTTTTAGTGTGCCAAAAGGCATATATAATAATAAATATTTACAAGACTTAGTAACTGATATGATGCTGCTTCACAGTTCTGTGTTGATGTGAACATACGGGGATACAGACACAGATATGAGGCAGGATAGAAGGACATGAAAATTATGGTGGCATAGAAAGGACAACATGGGAAAGAAAAAAGGCCAGTCATCTCAAGATCTGGTTTTCCCTTTCTGATGATAAAGACAGAAAACTTGACACAACTAATAAAGCCAAATTGCCTGAAACAGTATGTGCTTGAGAGGCGACATCTCAAACAAAAATGTCAAAGACGAGAAAGAAATCGTGCTTCTTTGTTTTTTCGAGACCGAGTTTCTCTGTATAACAGCCCTGGCTGTCCTGGAACTCTCTCTGTAGACCAGGCTGGCCTCGAACTCACAGAGATCTGCCTGTCTCTAACTCCCAAGTGCTGGGATTAAAGGTGTGCGCCACCACCACCTGGCCAGAAATTGTGCTTCTTTAGGCCAATTAATCTATACCATAGAAAAGTTTTTTTTTGTTTGTTTGATTGGTTGGTTTGTTGGTTGGTTGGTTGGTTTGGTCTGGTTTGAGACAAGGTCTCACTGTGTAATCCGTTTGTTTTACTTTCTTCATCTCTGCTATACAACCCTGGTGAGCCTTAAACAGATCTCCCTGACTCAGTTTCTCCAAATGCTGGATTAGAGGCATACAACAGGCTTGGGACAAGAGCTGGAGTTTCTTTTTTTGTTTTGTTTTGGTTTTTCAAGACAGGTTTTCTCTACGTAGCCCTGGTTGTCCTGGAACTTGTTCTGTAGAGAGGGCTGGTCTCAAACTCACAGAGATCCTCCTGCCTCTGCCTTCTGAGTACTGGGATTAAAGGTGTGTGCCACCACTGCCAGGCAAGGACTGGAATTTTTTTTTTTTTTTAAGATTTATTTATTTATTATGTATACAGTGTTCGGCCTGCATGCCAGAAGAGGGCACCAGATCCCATTACAGATGGTTGTGAGCCACCATGTGGTTGCTGGAAATTGAACTCAGGACCTCTGGAAGAACAGCCAGTGCTCTTAACCTCTGAGCCATTGCTCCAGCCCCAAGGACTGGAATTTTAAATAGGGTAACCATTATTTAAGAGAGAGAGAGAGAGAGAGAGAGAGAGAGAGAGAGAGAGAGAGAGAGAGAGAGAGAGCGCTAGCTCAGCAGTTAGGAGTCATGGCTGCTCTCCCAGGGGACTAAGGTTTGATTCCCAGAACCCACATATTGGTTCATAACTGTCTATAACTCCAGTCCTAGAGGATCTGACACCCTGACCTCTGTGGGCATTGCACACACATGGTGCACAGACGAAATAAATGCAGACAATTACAGGGACTGGTGTAAAAAGGCAATAGAAAGAACACGAAGACTGGAGACCAGAGAAGGTGGAGAGCAGATGGGAGCCTGGCACTGCCACCCTGCGTGGTACGAAGGACTACGGGTCCCGCCTGGATTTGTTTGTTTTGTTTTTTCGAGACAGGGTTTACTTACCTGTTGTAGCCATGGCTGTCCTCGAACTAGCTCTGTAGACTAGGCTGGACTAGAACTCAGAGATAGAGTTCTGCCTGCCTCTGCCTCCCAAGGGCTTGGACTAAAGGTATGTGCCACATGCCCGGCTCCATCTCACTAGGTATTTAAGGTTTTTTTTTTTGGGGGGGGGCGGTGTTTGATTTTTTGAGACAAGGTTTCTCTGTGTAGCTTTGGTGCCTGTCCTGGACCTCGCTTTGTAGACCAGGATGGACTCGAACTCACAGAGATCTACCTGGTTCTGCCTCCCGAGTGCTGGGATTAAAGGCGTGCGCCACCGCCGCCTGGCTTTTTTTTTTTTTTTTTTAATTATCTGTTTATTCTATTGGTGTTTTGCTTGCATGTATATCTGTGTGACAGTGTCAGATCTCTAGAGTTACAGACAGTCGTGAGCTGGGAATTGAACCCAGATCCTCTAGAAGAGCAGCTGCTCTTGACCGCTGAGCCATCTCGCCAGCCTCTCTCACTAGGTTTTAAGTGGACCTTTCTGGACACTTTTTGGAATGGAGCCCAAGGAGGAATCCCTGAGTGACTGAGACCTGGCTGGGGCAAAGGCGCACGGGTAGCAACGGCTGGCCCCGAGCAGCAGGAGGCGCCCATCTCCTAGTGTCACTTTGTGAGTGACGCTGTGCTTGGGGGACAGGAAGGTGTGTTGGATGAAACGGTGGCAGTGCTGACCCTCCCTGACGACCAGCCCAGGTAGAAGGGCAGCCTGACTGCAGCTCGACCACACAGGACCCGACGAACTGCATACCGCTCCCGCGCCACCCGCACCCGCACCCGCAACGTGACTAATACCCCGCCAATAGCCTGCTGTCGGCACGCTCCCAGCCTCCCCCGCGGTCTCGCACGTCTCATTGGTCACTGAAGCCACACAGTGCACCAATGACCGAGCTGCCTCGCCGGGGGCGTGGCGCAATCACTGCGCACGCGCTGGAAGGCAGGGCGGGCTGGAGAAGAGACCGAAAAGCAAGAGGCTCTACCGGTAGCTGGCAGCCCTGGAGGACCCCGAGCCTGCGGATCGGCCGGAAGTGCCTGAGGACGATGAGGATGATGAGGAGACACTGCCGCATTCCGAAGCCGTGGACGTGTTCCAAGAAGGTCTCGCCATGGTGGTGCAAGACCCGCTGCTCTGCGACCTTCCGATCCAGGTGTGCGACAGGGCTCTGGGGTGTGGATGGGCACCGGTGGTCCCACCAGCGAAAGACGCTTCTGCGCCTAAGCGAAAGTTTGGGATGAGGGGACCCCAAAACATTCCCTCACAGGCGTCACAAGTTAGGATTAAACAAATAGTAAGATTTTAACTCACGAGCAGTGTGACCGGTCTTTTCCATTTGCTTCAAGCATCAGTGTGCGTGGGCATAGTAATTCTTTCTTTTTTTTTTTTTTTTTTTTTTTTTTTTTTTTTTTTTGGTTTTTCGAGACAGGGTTTCTCTGTGTAGCTTTGCGCCTTTCCTGGAACTCGCTTTGGAGACCAGGCTGGCCTCGAACTCACAGAGATCCGCCTGGCTCTGCCTCCCCAGTGCTGGGATTAAAGGCGTGCGCCACCACCGCCCGGCGGCGGCGGCATACTAATTCTTTAATGTATTTTTTAAACCTTGGCCGTCAGGGGTGTTTAATTTAACGTCTGTGTGCGCACAGAACTGGGGATCACACTTGGAGGCTTTCGAACGCTAAATAAGTGCTCTACCACGAAGTTACACCACTTTCTCAACTTGTACTTCCCTCAGTGTCTTAAAACATCTCGTGTCGCCAGGCAGTGGTGGCACACGCCTTTAACCCCAGCGTTTAGGAGGCGGAGGCAGGCGGATCTGTGTAAGCTCAAGGCCTGCCTGACCCCCTCAGAGCTCCAGACCAGCCAGGGTAACTAACATAGTGAGTTCCTGCCACAAAATAAGCAAACAAAAAATATTTATTTTTGTCATCACTGGTTTTTGGTAACTGGTAAATTTTGCACCCCTGCCCTGCCTCAACCTAGTCCTGAGGCACCAGGCTTGAGGCCCTTGATAGAGGGCTCTCAGAATTGTTAGGCCCGATGCTCTTCCCTTGTGCAGCTCCGTCTCCATCCTGTTCCTTTGCTCCCTTGGGGGACTTTTTAACAGAAAATCCTAAGGCATAGTAGGCAAGACCCCTGTATCTTTGCCCTTCATAATACAAGACACCACTTGGGGGCACTGTCAGCTTGGTTCTCACTGTTGTGTGGGTGTTGGGTCAGCATCTCCACCTCCCTTTGGTCTTTCCTAGGTCACTTTAGAAGAGGTCAACTCTCAGATCGCACTGGAATATGGCCAAGCAATGACAGTCCGAGTGTGCAAGATGGATGGAGAGGTAATGCGTAAGTACCACTGCCTTAGTTACTTTTCTCTTGCTGTACAGAGACAGCGCGATCAAGGCAACGTATAAAAGAAAATGTTTGTGGGGGCTAGAATCCATGTTCCAGAGGGCTAGAGTCCATGACCATCACGGCAGGGAGCGTGGTGGCAGGCAGCCATGGTCCTGGAGCAGTAACTGAGAGCTTACACTCTGATCCACAGGCATGAGACAGAGCTAACTGCAATGGTATGGGCTTTGGAAACCTCAAAGCTCAGCCCCTGTAACACACCTCCTCCAACAAGGCTACACTAAATATCCCCAAACCGCTCCACTGAGGACCAGACACTCAAATACATGAGCCTATGGGGGCCACTCATTCAGACCACAACCATCCTTCTCTTTAAGCCTCAGCTTTCACAGCAGCAAGGTGCTAGCAGAGCTAGTCTGTGAAGCTCGGACCATGCCTGGGTGTGTTGGGGCAGCCACACAGGCACCCTGCCCCACAGAGCAGAGCCCTGGCTTTCTCTCCCATTGCCTGGGGCTTCGTGTGTGGATTCCCACATGGCTTTTCTCCCTTATGTGTCCGTGGTTACAGCTGTGGTCGTCGTACAGAATGCCACGGTCCTGGACCTGAAGAAGGCTATCCAGAGATACATGCAGCTCAAGCAGGAGCGGGAAGGAGGCATTCAGCACATCAGCTGGTGAGTGAGGCAGAAGTGCCTTCTCTGTATCATTCCTGGGGTTGTGTAGGGCACTGTGAGGAGGCAACTTTCAGCTCTTGTGTATACCACCAATGTTCTACTACCAAGGAGCGATGCTGCGACAGTCCCGTGTCATGAGAGCTTTCGGGTTGGGTAATTCTGTGCCTGAGGGTCCTGCCCTGGTTGTCCTTTCTAAACATACCCTTTCACTGACGTCACCCCACCCACACTGCTGGATATCCTCATTTGGAAATACCTGACACCTTAGCACCTTAGTGACTCCCTGGTTATAGATGGCATACCTGTCAGTGGCCCCCTTCCCTCCTCACCCTCCTATTGGATCAAGTGTCTTGTTATCTGACTCTCAGTGTATCACCTATTTCATTAGCAAGATGTGTTCGGTACCTCCTGCAACTGCCTCGGGCCTACCATATACATCATGTAGGGAAAACTTCCAGAAAGGGAATATATCTGTCCTGGGCGCCACGGGCTGTGTGCCACAAGCCTCTACCATCTCAGCTGCCCAGTTCACCCTCCTGGGGATAGCCTGTGTATCATTTAAGTCCCTTCTTTGCAGGTCGTACGTGTGGCGGACGTACCATCTGACCTCAGCTGGGGAGAAGCTCACAGAGGACAGGAAGAAGCTCAGAGAGTAAGTGTAGTCCACCTCCTGAGCTGTAGGTCTGTGGTCCATCAGTGCCCCGTGCTCCACCAAGGGGCTGTGACAGGAAGGTCCCTGGCTGGACTGACTGTCCCGGGGGCATTTCCTTGGGGCCTCCCACTTAACACAGGGTGGAGAAACAAGCCTGCTGTGCTCCCAGCAGAAGGAAACGGGGTGTGGAGGAGGAGGAGGAGGAGGAAGGTGATGGGCAGCCTCACCTGATTGCTCCTGACCCCTCTTGAACCCGGGTGATTCTTCTGTATGTCAGACTCTGTGGCTTTCTCTTTTTCAGTTATGGTATCCGGAATCGAGACGAGGTTTCCTTTATCAAGAAGCTTAGGCAAAAGTGATCCCCAGACGGAGTGATCTAACCTTTCCCAGCAAGATGGCCCCCTCCCCTTGTCCTCACAGGAAAGGGTGTTGAGGTAGCTGCATCCCTGGGTTGCCCGGATGGAGCTGTCAGCAGGAGCCCTGGAGCCCTCAGAACGTGGAAAGTTCCTCTGTCCCTCGCTTTTCCTGTGAACTCAGCCTGTAGATCCTACATGATGGTGGGGCTGGCCTACAGAATAAACCTGTTTGCTTTGTATCTGGAGGAATCAGAAAGCCACTCCATGTGGGTGAGGTGGATCTGTCCCATGCCAGAGGGAGGTGAGGGCAGACACTGGTGTTGGGGAGCACTGAAGTCTCAGAGGCCACACCTAAGCCCTGGGACCGCACTGCTCACCTCTCTTGCCATGGCCTCCCAGCATGGAATACTACAAGCTGAGCCGATAGCTTTGTTTCTGCTGTGGGGAAACAGGAGCCTGCATCCCAGGGCCTCGGGAGGACCTAGCAGGTGACAGAGGGGGAGTGGGGGCCTCAGGCCTCCACCTACAGGTTCCCTATAGCCATGTGTCTCCCAGGCTCAGTGGAAAGGTACTCCCTACTGCGGAGATACAGCAGCACCAGGTCCCCCAGGTCCATGTCGCAATACTGGCCACTAGCCCCACTACAAAACTTCACAGAGAGGTGACAGCCAGTGATGTCTCTGACTTAGGGCAGTGGTTCTCAACCTTCTTAACGCTGCGACCCTTTAATACAGTTCCTTGTGTTGTGGTGACCTCCAACCAAATTATTTTCATTGCTACTTCAAAACTATAATTTTGCTACTGTTATGAGTTGTAATATAAATATTTTTGGAGATGGAGGTTTGACAGAGGGGTCACGACCCACAGGTTGAGAACCACTGACATGGGGACCTGTATGTCCAAGGTCTTCGTGGCCTCTCCCCACAGCCCCAGCCAGAAATCAGGAAAGGCGACAGCTCTGGTTAAGTTAGTGGCAGCTAAAACGCTCCCAGTCCATTTATTGGCCACATGAAGTGGTCGTCGGGGGGACTAGTTAGAAGGTTATCGTGCGAACTCATGTAATAAATGTCCAGCAGTATAGGGGTTCAACAGGGACGAGCAAGGCACAAGAGGTCAGTGTTCAGGGAGCACCATCTGTTCAGCCCTGGGAGGCTGGGTGCCCACGGCTGCTTCAGTGGAGCTGAGCATCCAGCTCGTACTTCTCACAGAACTTGTCGGTGAAAGGGATGCAGGTGAGAAACTCACACCATTCACAGCGGACTGGGTAGAAATAGAAGAGTACCACCAGGCCGGCCAGCAGGCCCAGGAAGACCGCCTGGAAGACGATGATCTGGCACCGTTTGCGGTACAGGTCAAACTTGCCAAAGCTGATGTAAGGCAAGAAGGCAAAGGACAGGAAGAGGCCACTGATGAAGCCTGAGATGTGGGCGAAGTTGTCGATCCAGGGCAGCAGCCCGAAGGCAAAGAGGAAGAGCACCACAGCCAAGAGCTTGAAGAAGGCACGCCAGGGTCGGGCCAGGATCTGCCAGCTCTGGAACAGCTCCACAAAGAGGCAGGCCAAGATGCCAAACTGCGAGCCGGCTGGACCCACCTGACGGAGGGGGTCGGAAGCTGTGAGCCTGTGGGACGGCAGCGTCTCCCCGTCCCCGGAGCTCAGGCCCTCACCTTCCCCTCCCACCTCTCAGAGCATACTTGATCTCCACACAGGTGGGGTCACGCCCTGGGAAGCCGCCTTACCTCTGCTCGGTATGGCAGGAAGATGGCACTGGCCAGGTTGCCCGTGACCCCACTCAGCAGGTAAATGATGGCTATGCGGTGCCAGCCTGCCAGCTTTTCCAGGTCCCGCAGGACGGTCATCTGGAAGCAGACGGACACCAAACAGTGCAGGATCCTGTGGGCAGTGAGGGGCACTCAGCAGGAAGGTGACTGCTCTCTCCCCTCTAGCCCGCCACTTGTGGGGAATGAGGCCACCCCCCCCAGCCCCCAGTCCCACTTGCCCGGCGTGCAGGAAGAGGGACAGCCACAGGCGGTAGAACTGGTCAGGCACCTCGGGGTTGAGGAAAGGCAGGAGGCCACAGACGTCATCCATGCAGTGTACCTGCGCAAAGCGGCCCATCAGCCTCCACAGTGGCCGGGGGCAAAGAGGGGCACGCCCTCGAGGCCTACCTGAGAGCAGAGTGTGGCCTCCTCATGGAAGTAGCCCCTCATGAAGTCACAGTACTCCCGGGAGGTGATCTCACACCTAGAGGGTCATGCCAGGGTTTGGAGGGTGCCCAGCCTTGTAGATGGAGGCTGCTGAGGTCTTCAGGTACCTGTCCAATCTACCCCGGCAGATTTCAGCCCCACCCACCTTCACTGGCCCAGTCTTACTCCCTGACGCTGGAATCAGTTATTTCAGGCTTTAGTGAGGGAGAAAAGTGCTGCCCCAAGCCAGCTGCGCAGGAGCACCCACCTGCCTTTGGTGCCAATGCAGCAGGGCCGGCCTGTGATGACACAGTCCATGTGAGGGTGGTTAGTGTGGTTCCCGGCACTGTTTTTGGTGCAGATCTAAGTGAGGAAGAAAAAACAAGTGGGTCAGGGTCATTACCACACACACCCAACTCTGGCCTAATACCCTTATTGGAGACCGAGACAAAGAAGACTCGGAAACCAGGCCTCTCTTGATTCAAGCAGGTAACACCCAAAGCCTGAGCTGAGCCGCCTGCAAACCAGAATCACGCTTTTTAGCCTCTCAAGTCTTCACGCCATTTTCTTGCCCTGACTCCTTGCTCACAGAGGCAAGCTTTGTCGGACAGACAGGCTGGGCAAAAGCTAGGGCAGTGCAAAGATGTGGGTGATCCGGCAGTGAGAGTCTGCAGCACCGTTAAGGTAGGGCATGGCCTCCTCCCCCATTCCACAAGTGTGAGACCCCAGCTCACCGGCCACTTGGTGATATCTTCTGGCCACTCGTGGGGATCCTCGGAAGAAGGCTCGTCACACACCCTGCATGAGCCCACATGGTTAGAGCCTTTGTCCCATGGCAATGTCACCCTTCTGCCTAAAACAAGGACTCCTCTACACCCCTAGACATACCAAAGGTATTTTAGAGAGTAATCAATAGTGCTCACCTGGGGTCCTGGTGACAGACAGACCCAAACTGCCTCTTGTTGCCTGCGAGGTCTGGAGCACTGGGATGAATGGGCCACTTCACCCATACCGCCAGCGTGGACTGTGGGGACACAGGGTCAGCCCTAGTCAGATCCCACGCTCTGCCCAGTTCAGAGCAATGTGCTGGCTCAGTCGGGAATCAAAGGCAAGGCCTCATGAGTGCCTCCACACAGCTGTTAGGTTAAAACCCCAGAAACACACAGGGGCATATTCCAAGGTGCCCAACGGCACAGTAGAGGCACAGAGACAGCCTCTACCCTGAAGTTGGGGAACGGCATCAGCTATGGTGCTGTGGTTTGGAGGAGTCTTGCATTGTTCTTTCCTCTTGAGACCATGGAGTGTAGCCCAGGCTGGCCTGGAACTTAGCCATCCTCCTCCTCCTTCAGCTTCCTAACTACTGCGCTTTTGGGCCTGCACCATCCAATAAGGCAATATCCAAGTTATGACGCCAAACAGGTGCTGAAAGAGCAGGCCCAAACCGAGGCCAAATTAAAGTCAAATGACGGTCTTCCACAGGAACTGAGAGTGAAATGCAAGAATGACGGGGCCTGGGGAGGTGCCACACACTGACAAAAGCCACAGTAAAAAACGCCGTGACGCCTAAATCTGAAGGTAAGAGTGAACAGCGCAGACAGAGCAGGAGTGTAGGGGACCCACCGAACACTCCTCCTTCGAGGTCTGCACACAGCCAGACCGGTCATTGCGTACACAGCAAGCTGAGTGCTTTTCGCGCTCCCGGGCAGCAAGGATGAAGCTGTGCACCTGTGGGTCCTGGCGCATGCAGGGTGAAAACTTGGCACCCAGGTGAATGAGGGCCTCCTGTGAAGAGGGAGACAGCGGCTGTGGCCTGGGGCCCAGGACTGATGGGACACCTCTAAGCTCCCCCTCCAGCCCTGTCCTCACCGAGCTGGGGCCGATCCAGAAGTTCTCCTGCTGAACGTATTTGACATTCTCATAGACGCCCCGCTTCCGAAGTACCTGGGAGGTAGGGAGTGAGATCGGATCAAATCTGGAGGCCTCCATCCTCCCAGAGCCGGGCCACAGGGTCCAGAGCCTGGACTCCAGTTATCTGGGTGCAGGGAGAGCTGCTGGGCTCACCGAGTCCACTGTCTCATGCTGCGAGAAGCCCACAGGCGCAATACCATAGATGCACACAGCCAGAATGGTGACCAGTGAGTGCACGAAGGTAAGCCAGTAGGTGAAGAAGGGCCTGTGAGACAGAGGTATCAGGAACATGCCTGCCTTGGCTTCCTCACCCCAGCCCAGCCTCTATCCCAACACAGCCTACCTATGGTCGTCCATGTCCTCGATCTGCCGCTTGACATAGCTGTCAATACGTTTCCGGTAGGTGCGGTTGGTGAGCCTTCCCACCATCCCCAAACCATAGGGCCGCTTTTCCCGGGCGAAGAGCTTGCGTACCGGCACAGCGATGCGCTGACCCCTCCTGGGTCCAGCCGCACTGACCACCTCCTGGCGAAGCCGCACCTTGGGCTGCGGGGCTAACGTGCTACCTTCCTTCTGCTTCCGCCAGCCTCGCTCCAGGGGCCTGGAGGGGAACAGCATGTTCACTTCCTGCCTAGAACCTACAACTGCCTTCCCGCTGCAGAACCAGAACACTGCTCCGGGTCTCTGCTGCCCTCCCAGGGGTGGTGGAGACCTCCAGGAAGTCATCTCTCTTCCTTCTCCTCCTTACCAGTGAGCTCCAGGCAGCTTGGCAGGGAGGGAATGGGGAGCCTCAAGACTGAGGCTGTATATCTCAACAGTGTTGACTAGGCCATGGTCTTCCTCCCATCTAGACTCTAGCCCCTGGGCTCTGCAATTTCTGTAGCTGGGCATCAAAGTCTAGGGTTGTGCCTGCCCCTGGGTCCTCATACCCACAGTGGTCAGGCTAGATTCCCAGTTCCCTGGTCAGTCCAAGCTATGACTACTGCAGCATCGCACCCAAGGGCCCAGCTGCTCCCAGTGAGGCAGACTCTCCCTCTGAACCCCTCCCCCACTGCCTGTACTCACAGCATCAAGTGGCTTCGCTCGAGCTCACTGCGGTCCAGGGCCCCACCCGTGAGGTCGGCCTGCTCTGGGGCTTTGTCCCAGTCCTTGAGTGCTGCCTCTGACGGGGACTCAAACACCTCATCTGGGTATGTGGACAGCTCCTCATGGAGGACACCTTCCTGAGCAAATATGTGAGGTCAGGGTGGATCCAGAGACCGAGGAGATGGGGCGACACCCAGGCTCTTCTTACCCGGGCGAAGAAAGACGTATCCAGCTCATCGGGGAAGTCCACCATGTCTTCCTCCAGGAAGCTGGCAGGAGTGAAGCTTCGGCGCTGTCCCCTTCGTAACGTGCCATCCCTAATAGACCGACCCTGAGGACAAGGAGGTGACCTCAGGACCCGGCAGTGGAAGTGGGCCCCGCTCCCACACCTCCAGCCCTGGCCCCCTACACTTGCCTTCACCAGTGCGGCAGCAGCCCGGAAGCTCATCTTGGCCACTGATTCCCGTTTGCGCCGCCGAGGGAGCCGATTAAAACCCGAGCGGGAGCTGGAGAAGGAGCAGAGGGAGGCGGCACCCGGTGTGACAGGAGTGTGGGGGACACTCAGGCCTTCGGCGGTGTCGTCGGCCATGCGGAAGGCCCGGCCGCGGGCCAGGGGGTCTATGATCTGGTGGAGAAGATGCTAGATCAGTATACAGACCCAGGCAAGCCTTCCTCGGAAAGCGTAAATGCTCCCTACACGCTAAGCCTCACGCTCATCCACGACACCTAGAGGGGTTCCTCTCCCGTGACGTTTGCTATCCTGAATCTGAACTGTACAGCCTCACGACTTTTCCTCCTAGGCTCCCTCTCTGGGACTATCTCAGGAGACTTTCTAAGACGCTGTGGCTGCTTTCCCATCCACAGGCTCGGAGGAATACTCTCTCCCCCCAGCCCCTCCCCACCACCTAGAGGAGCAGCAGGAGGAGGCAGCACACCTTCTGCATGCCCAGCTGGCATGGCCCCACATAGAGCGGGGGTGGCGTCTCAGTGCTGGTCATTGACACGTTGTCCTGGCTGGGCAGGTCCAGTTCCCGAATGACCTGTGGCTTTAGCTTCCCATACCGCTGGCTGCAGTGACGGATGCTCTTGCGCTGCCACTTCTGGGTGCTGTCACTGTCCTTGCTCACTCCGAACCAGTCTGCTGTCCCCCTGGCATGGGAAGGACTCAGCAAGGGGAAGCCATGTCTCCTGTCCCCCTACCCCAGTCAGGGAGCCTCAAAGGCCAACCCCCTGGGTAGGCCTCCAGTCACTCCAAGGACCGGGTCTAGTTGGCAACATCTAATTATAAGGACAAGGCAGTTCCAACTCTGGCCACCCCAAGTCCCACTGCAGCATTCTGCATGCCTGTCAGCAGAAAGTTCCCATAGGCCCTCACCCAACCCTGAGTCCAGAGAGAGACCTTGGCCTCAGGCAGCCACCACCACCCCAGGGCACTACAGAACTCAGCAACAGGAGCTGTAGGGTGGTCATGGTCTTTGGACATGCAAATCAAAACACAGCCAGACCCTGCCATGAACAGCCAGGGAATGTCAAGTCAAGCACTCCAACATCTCCAAGAGGCTATATAACATGCACGTGCCAGAAAACACCAACACACTCAAGACCTGCATGAGGTACCTGAGCAAGGACCAAGAGAGAGACTGGCGCTGTGGGAGGGCCTTGCAAGCAGCCCGGGGCCCCAGAAGAGGCAGCGTGTGGACACGCCCAAAGCGTACCTGTCTGTGAGGGGCCAGGGTATTAGGGTGGGGAGAAAGGAGAGCGCATGCCCGGGGAACAGAGTGGCAGGTGGAGTGCCAGCCATAGGTCCCCAGAACAGGAAGATGATACAGTGTTGCTGGGATTAAGATGGAGGAGGAAGCTGAGAGGGAAGGGACCTTTGCCCCTCCCATTGCCATCCCCAGTTCCTAAAGGGGATTCTGTATGCTTGCCTCCAGCCCCTGCCCTAGCCCCAGCCTATGGAACAGCCAGGATGTTGTGGTACCTGCGGATGGTCTGTGTGATGGATGTCTGACGCTGGAGCACCATCCTCCGAGGCTCATGGTGGGGTGATGGGACACGGGCTGTCTCAGCTGGCATACTCACACTCCGCAAGAAAGCCTGCCGCCGCAGGGGCTAGACAACAGAGTTATGGTGAGGAGCCTGGCCAGGGAATTCCCAAAACCCCTAGTGGCCAGAACCTACCTGCAGGAAGCTGGGTTCTTCTGCTGCTGGGGGCACCACAGCTGGGATGTCTAACTTGAGCCATGGGGGCTTCTTGCGTTGCAGACTACTAGTACTGTCCCTTCGGGCCTCACTCATGGTTCCGGATGCGGTGAGACAGGCCTGGGGATGGAGGGGTATGCTGAGTGACAACCCTGGTAAGTTTCCAGGGACACCATGGACCCAAACCTAGAAGAAGCAGCGCCAGCCCAGCAGAGGTGCTCACAGCTCCTGCCATATGCTGGCATGCTCTGTGCCTGATCTCACCACAGACAGGTCCCCCAACAATAGAAATCCATGGGACAGCCAGGCGGTGGTGGCACACGCCTTTAATCCCAGCACTCAAGGAGGCAGAGGCAGGCGGATCTCTGTGAGTTCGAGGCCAGCCTGGTCTACAAAGAGAGGTCCAGGACAGCCAAGGCTGTTATACAGCCTTGTCTTGAAAAATCAAGAGAGAGAGAGAGAGAGAGAGAGAGAGAGAGAGAGAGAGAGAGAGAGAGAGAAGCCATGGGGCAACACTACTTGCGCCTACTATAAGCAAGACAAGATGCTTGGCACACACTGGTAGAGACTCCCACCCTCTTGAACTTAAAGCCTGGGTAACAACAGCCTTATTAAATAAGGAAGTGCCCGGTGTGTTGGGCAGAAAGCAAATTACAGGTGCTTGGCTGAGGGTAGTGACAATTCCCTGGCAGCTGGAAGAGGCTGAAAACCACACAGATAGCATGTGGGGTTGTGCACACACAGGAGCAGCTGGAAAAGCCTAGGAGCACAGGGCACTAGCCCATCTGTCCCGGCCATCTTCACCACCATGACCTCCACCCCCACACTTGTGGGGTTTGTGATCAATCAGTTCTGCAGAAGACTCCCCACATTTAAAGAAAGTTAACTTCCTGGGGCTTCAGAGCAATAGCCAGGGCACCAGACGCCTGTGTCCAAAGGACTTTAGAAAGAGAAATCCCTTGGTGCAGGGTAATCCCAGTACTAAGGAGACAAAGGCAGATGTCTATGAGTTCGAGGCCAGGGGTATACAGTGAGACCACATCTAAACACAAAACAAAAATTCCTTGGAGCAGAAACCACAATGAATGACCACGAGGTGGCGCCAATTGCCAAAAAAGGCCATGAAGTTTCTAGGCACGGACAGGTTGGGGAAAAGTGAATAGTAAGGCCCTAAACTATTCACACAAGTGGGCCCTCCAGAAAGCTCAGAAGGTAAACGTGCTTGGTGTGCGAGCCTGACTCAATCCCCAGAAACCACAAAAAAAAAAAAAGAAGAAAAATGAGTCCACAAAGTTGTCCTTCAGTCTCTGATTGTGTGTGTGTGTGTGTGTGTGTGTGTGTGTGTGTGTGTGTGTGTAGCTGGGCATGGTGGTGCTCGCCTTTAATCCCAGCCCTTGGGAGGCAGAGGCAGGCCTCTGTGAGTTCAAGGCTAGCCTGGTCTACACAGTGAATTCCATGACAGCCAGGGCTACATAGTGAGACCCTGTCTCAAAATTATATATATATATATATTTGAGCCAGGCATACTGTTGCACATCCTTAATCTTAGCACTTGGGAGGCAGAAACCGGCAGATATCTGTGCTTTTGAGGCTAGCCAAATTCCAGTCAGTGCAGAAAGGCCCAGCTCAAGACTGTCAGGCAAGTCTTGACCTCTGTGGGACTCTTAGTTCCACTTTACAAGGACAGTCAGAGCAGATATACACCTGACCCTGCTCCAAGTGATGGGCCTCAGGTGTCTGGAAAGTGAAGATGAAAGCGGGCTGAGGACGCAGGCAGGGTAGGGCTCCCTGAGGTAGGACTCAGGGCTGAGGACACAGGCAGGGCTCCCTGAGGTAGGACTCAGGGCTGAGGACACAGGCAGGGCTCCCTGAGGTAGGACTCAGGGCTGAGGACACAGGCAGGGCTCCCTGAGGTAGGACTCAGGGCTAAGGACACAGGCAGGGCTCCCTGAGGTAGGACTCAGGGGGCAGAAGATACAAAATCCTAGACCTAATCTAGGACCTGAACAGACCTGTGTAACCCACCTGCTGATGCTTCAATTCAGGGCTCTCCCTCTCCATGTCTGGAGGAGGTAGAGGCTCCATTCTCACTATAAACAATCAAGGAAAAGGAGGCCTGGAAGGCAGTGAACCCCCAAGGCTGGGCTGGGCCCTGTGAGGCCCACTGGGTAAGGGACAGGTACCAGACAGGATGGAGGATGCCTCACATGTCCTGCCTCTGGCCCATCCTGAGCCGCGCCACTCAGGAGCTCCAGAAAGGAACATGACCAGGAATGCTCCCAGGACCACAGAGAATGCGAAGTGCTGGGGACTGGCCTTCCCAACAAGCTGGGTACCTGTGCCCAGCACGTCTACGTGGCACTGAACTGGTGCCCTTCTCAGGAATCCAAGCTGCCATTTCCCACAGCTACTGATCTCCACGGCTCCGCCTCCCTGACCAAAGGCTGTCTTAACCTCCCTTTCTCTTGTATCGCAGTCAGTCCTGCGACACGCTTTCTGCTGCCCTCCAGGGCTGTCCCCTGGTGCTGTCCACAGGGTGGCAAGCACCCGTTCTCCTGAGTGGGGTTGCAGGGACGCTGGTAGGAGCTGACCCTTCAGCAGCAGGACCTGGAGACAACAGCTGAGCAGCCTGGGTGAGTGCAAATGGGCAAAGCACGAGCTGAGAGGCCGGTGACCCAGCACAGGGAGCCTGGCCCAACAACAGCCTGGCCCAGCCGAACATCTGGCTCTCCCGGGGTCCCCTTCTACAAACCTCCCATGCCGCAGTGAAGGGAAACCCAAGGGAACCACACACACACAACTCTAGGCCTGCAGTTTGGGGAGAGGATGCCCACCCTGCCCTAGTACTGTGTTCCCAAGATGCCCCACCCGATGCTCTCTTCCTAACAGGGCCTCAAACTAGTGGGATACACAAGGCCTGGGGGAGGGGCATACCAGGCCAGACAAAGAGTCTAGGCCAAGGAGCAGCACGCTGCCGGCCCACAGTGGTTCAGTGTCTAGATCTCCCCCAGGCACACAGTGGGCTCTTGTTCCCTGTCAGCCCCCTTCTCTCTCCTCTGCTGGCCTCGGTGCAGTGGGAAACCATGGCCCATGGAGAGAGAGGCTGACTGCCTGGGGTCACACACCATGAGTCACCCCAGAAGCATAAGGAGCCGCCCAAAAAGGAGCTAGAGTAAGTGGGAAGTGTCGGAAGGCAGGGCAGTGGCTGGCAGTGGGATGGAGTCAGGGCAGGCTCCCGGGCCTTGTCAGGGCTCCAAGCAGCTTGAGCGAGATTCCAGTTGAGGGTGAGGGACAGGGTGGACCAGGGAGCTACGGAAGTGGCACACATCAGAATCCACTCTGACTGTCCGTGGACACGGTGTGAAGAGTAGGAGGGAGGTTGTCGAAGAGATAGGGGTCGATCCTGCTGTGGGACAACTGGGGACCCTCCGGGCTAGCCCTGTTCATCAGTTAGAGCCAGGAAGCCAGAAGGCAGGTAGCGCGGCATGAGCCAAAACTCCATACCCACACCACTGTCTCCAGCACTTACAAGCGTGAGCACGCCTGGACTTTTCTCTTGACTCTTTGAGACAGGGTCTCATGCAGCCCATCCTGGCCTCAGGCTCACTATGTAGTTAGAGGACTGCCTTGAACTGATGCTCCTCCTGCCTCCACCTCCTAAGTGCCGAGATTACAGATGTGCACCACCACAGCTGGCAGGCCTCCATTTTCTCATCTGAAAGGGGGTGGTGAAAGCGCTTGGCACACAGTAGGTGCTCAATAAGCGGCAGCTGAATCAACAGCTGCCTGAGTGGGGAGAAGGCAGGCAAAGCTGAGGCACCGCTGGGTAAGGTGTTACACACCTGTCATCCCAGCACTCCGCTCCGGAAGGAGGATTCTGAGTTTGAAGCCAGTCCAGGCTACCCCATGAAACCCTGTCTCAAAGAAAAAAACAAGAGAGCAGAGCTGCAGGTGGGAGCTGCCGGTGGGAGAAGGACCTGAGGGTGCATCCTGCAAAGGTAGAGTACGGGACGTACAGCCATAAGGCGCAGACATCCAAGACATCTGCCCAAAGCTGGTGTGAAACTGCATCCCCGGTGTGGGCCACAGCTGCCTCACACTCTGGCACCCCCACTTGAAGCCCATCTTCTCTCTGATCTAATATCTGGCCTCAAACTGCCCCTGGGGGAGGGACTCACAGCTTTCTATAGCCTCTATGCTGGCCCATCACCACATGCTACTGCGACTCCCCCGGCCTCTCTTTGTCCCATCTGTAAATGGCATCACATTGAGTGTTGGCTGGGCCCGTTGTGAACCATAAGGAACTCGGCGACGTCCGCTCTGGCTCCTCCATTTTCACGTAGGAGAAACCTGTTTCAGCACGGGGCAGGACAGGCCTCTGCTGTGTCCTCCCTCATCTCCAGGACACACTAGATTTTGCCCCTCCCCTTCACCTGCCAGCATCTCTGAGAAGCACACACACACACACACAGAGTGCAGCAGAACAAGGGATTCTCTGCTGCAGACAATCTGTGGGAAACTCCTAGGCCCTAGGGGTGCAGGAAGCCCTGGGACCCACGGGAACAAGGGATGGTGGAGCACATGGGAGGAAAAGGGCCATCCCCGGGGACAGCCACCAGCCATCGCTCAAAAGCACACACAGCCCAGGGGTCTCTGATGGCCAGCCAAAATCACTGATCCAGTTGGGGCTCAGAGGGGAAAGGGGACCTGTCCAAGCCACCCAGTCATAAAGGGGCTTGGAGTAAGAAGTTCGCTGTAAATTAGACCCTGGATTAGTGCCCACTAAGTCGGACACTTCTGGTCCCAATCTGCAGTCCAGCTGAGTCACTGAATGGAGCGGGAGGCACAGAGTTCCCCAGAATTGCTCTAACTGACTCCCGACGTTCTACAACTCAGAAACCCCTCCCAGGAACCACAGGAAGCAGGACAAGACAGGAGAGGCTTTGGAGGGTAAACTGAGTCTGCAACAAGAGCTTCAGTCATCAAAAGCCAAGGACACCTGCCTCAGACCTGATCCTAACAAATCCTGTTGACAGTATGGCAGGAAGGAGTCACGTCCATTTTACAGATTAACTCAGAGAGGCCATTCACTGCCTGAGGTCACAGGACCTCAAGGGAGTTCAGCACCTCGGCCAGGTCTGCCAGGGAACTGGGAGGGATCCTGTGGCTGCAGAACATCTGGGGCTGAGGGAGGCTGCTGTGACTCTCTGGGTGACTCCCTCCTCCCTCGCGGAGTCACCCCTAAACACAACAAACTCAAAAAAAAAATGGTCAGAAGGCCAAGAATCTGATCCTGAGGCAGAATAACCTATGCCAGTGAGGTGAGGGAGATACTCACATTCCGGAAAGGGGTACGGTGAGGAGCTTGGAGGGATGGGGCTAGGGTAACAGGAGGGAAGGACTCTGACGGTCCTTTCAATGGAGACCTAAACCAATGCCACTAGACCAGCTCCCCAAGGGAACCAAGGCTGGCTCACCCAAGTAGACTTCCCCAAAGGGCTCCTGCAGAGGAGCTGGCCAGTCATGGAGGCTCCCTGGAGGTCTGCGGAGGGTGCCAGAACCTGTACCTTCAGTCTGGCCTACCCGACACACTTGCCCTCTTAGCAGATCTCTAAGGGACCCAGCTTGCCCAGAATGACCCTGGTAGCAGAGAACTCAGCCTCTGGAACCTCTTAAGAACCAGCCAGCTGCTGAGATCCCCAGCATCCTCCAGGCTTAAGGGCGGGGGCAAGGGGCTGAGGCTCGCCCCGTGGAGGTGGGGAGCACCTAGCCTGGGACTGCCCCGGCTTCTAGCTGGTCTAAACCTGAAAAGCCAGTTTCATCCTAGAATCTTCTCCCTGCTTCAACAGGAAGTGGGGAGGGGGGGCTTTCCCAGGACAGAGCTGGGGGCCTCCAAATCCGGGCCCCGCCCACGCAGACAGACACACTACCCCAAGAGGCACACGGAGCAGGAACTCTGATCGGGACAAACTGAGCGGAAAGAAAGTCTAGGGGGAGTCCCCTGACCATTCTCCACCCAGCTCTACAAGCATGCTCCCAGCAGGACAGACAGGCCCTCTCGCCTATCCCTGGGCACCTAGGGTCCGCGGTCACCCCACCGCGCCCAGGCCTACTTCAAGAACCCGACTGTGGCCTCCAGCTCGCCCTCCGGGTCACTGCACAGGGCGGGAGCTGTCTTTGGAGGCAGTTCCCGGGTTTGCTGATGCGAACCGGGCTGAAACGGGCCGAGCAGGCCCAGCGGAGCTCCCCAGCCCGCAGCTGCTGCTGTTACTCCTGTGAGCCGGGAGGACGCGGACCCGGTGGCCCGAAGTCGCGCGCTCTGCGCAGAGTTTCAGATGCCACCCTTGGGGGGCAGGGGTTAAGGAGGGCATGGGGGAAGGGCTGGCAGCCGAGGCGCCGCTCCGGGCCGCTGCGGCCCCAGGACCTCTGGCCCCGGGGACCCGGTGAGGCCGGTGCCCAGCTTGCCCCGCCCGCCAGGCTGCGCCGATCCGACCACGGGCTATTTCTGTGGGGCGCCGGGCTGGAATCCGGGCCGCGCCGCCTCCGCGGCCGCTCGGGAAAAACTCCGCGCACCGCCTGGCAGCGATCGGCGGACACTTGCGCCAGAACGCAAGCCCCGCACCGGCCCGCCCTGAGCCCCACGCCAAGACCCCGGCCGCCACTCACCGCCGCAGGGTCCTCGGAGGGGTCTGCACCGGCTGCCGCCGCCGCCGCCGCCGGCCGGGAGGGCGCCCGCGCCTAGTCCCTGCCTGCGCCGCCCGCGCGCCGGCCGGGCCCGTCCGCCTGGGAATGCCACGGGCCGAGGGGCGTGCGCGCCGGGGGCGGGCCCGGCCGAGGGGCGGCCGCCTGACTCAGGGCTGAGGAATGCGCGCCGCCCGCCCCGGGCGCCTCCTCCGGGAAGGCCGCCGGCTGCGCTCTGCCAGCCGTCCGGCAGAGACACCTGTGGCTGGGAGTCGGGCTCGCTGGTGACTGCAATGATCAAAGTCAGTCCTGGGCTCGCCTTTCCCTGACTCTTAGGTCGGCTTTCCCCTTGTGCTGCCCCTAACTGCTTGGGAAGGGAGGGAGGGGAGCCCCAGAGCAAGGGAGTGGGAGTGGGAGGCACCTAAAGGCCAGATTGGACGCCCCTTTGGAAGGCAGGCTCTGGTAAATCACTGAGGCTCCGGAAGCTCTCACCTCCCTCATGCACATACTCCTGATCCTTCATAGTAAACAATCATGCATTCAACCCCTCACACGCCTGTTTGCACAGACACGTGCGCACACATGCACTTCAAATCACTTTCATAGGCTCATACTCTTGCCCTAATGTATTTACGCATGTGCACACTAACACTCATACACCGTGTCACAGCAACCCCAGATCAGCAATTACCCCTTCCCCTACTTCTTTCCCAGCAGGTACAAGGGCCACACTGCACCTGCCACCCCTTAAGCCATTTTGCAGAGTGACAGCAGCATTCTGTCCGTCCATTTGTATGTCCACTCTCCTCTTCCCTCTGCCTCAGCCTTCAGCCATCACCTCTGGTGCAGAAACTCATTCCTCTGTAAGCTGGACACAAAATGCTCCTCTACCCTCAGCTGAGGCTGCAGGCTGAGGGAGAAGGAGGCTGTCCTAATGCAGATGTTCTGGGTTCCTGTAGCCCACACATGCCAGGCCAGAGATGGGACCGTCTCCATAGCTAGCTAGCATTCTTGACCCCTGCTAGGAATAAGCAGGGTCTTGATGCCCAGACTGGGCTAGCTTAGATGGTGTCCTTTCTGGAAAATCGGGAACCGGGCACAGTTGGGCATCTGGTATCTATAGGTCCCTCCTCCTGCCATGGATGCTTTAGGGATCCACCTAGAGCTATGTTGAGACCTAGACACCTATTCCCAGCTGTAAGAAGCCCTACAGGAGATTCACAGTAAAGATGCCCCCTACTCCAGGAGTCAGGTTTTGTTTTTGTTTTTGTTTTTGTTTTTGTTTTTTTTCCGAGACAGGGTTTCTCTGTGTAGCTTTGCACCTTTCCTGGAACTCACTTGGTAGCCCAGGTTGGCCTCAAACTCACAGAGATCCGCCTGGCTCTGCCTCCCGAGTGCTGGGATTAAAGGTGTGCGCCACCATCGCCTGGCCATTTATCTTTTTTTTTTTAAACAAAAAGAATTATTCTGTGTTTATTTATGACTCTGCATATGTGGTTGCAGGTGCCTACAGATGCCAGAAGAGGCATCAGATCCCCCTGGAACTGGAGTTACAGACAGTTGTGAACTGCCCAATGTGGGTGCTGGGAACCGAACTCCAGGCCTCCACAAGAGCAGCAAGCACTCTCAACTGCTGAACAGCTCTGGAGTCACCTCAAGGCAGACATTCCGCAGAGAAGCTGCCTGTACACAGGGACAGAAAAAACGGCTTGCCAGGATTCACTGCTCCAGAGGCCTTGCAATCCCCTCGCTCCGAGGGAGCCTGCCACAGCCCTCTTGCAAACCCTGTCATCTCCATCCACATACACAGGTGCTATTCCCAAGAGCATGATCCCTGCAGAGAAATGCCCATCTCAGCACATGGGGTCAGGATTCTCCAGACACAGCCCACCCTGGCCTCCGGAGCAAGGGCATGAGGCCAGTGTGAGCAGAGGAGTGTGGACGTATGTCAGGTCTGAATCCAGTCTCTCCAATCCCAGGACCTCCTGCCTGTCCTATTGACCTGTGCTTTGGGTGGAGGAGCCCAGTACTTGGAATCCCAGTCCCTGGTTTCTCTCGTACTTTCATGGACTAGGCAGAACAGGAAGTCGGCTACAGTTCCCTAACACTCTGGGAGCTGATGAACAGGTATCAGGGTGGACAGGCGTCTACACTACTCCAGGTCTTGTGAGTACTCCAGCCAGCACCTGTGTGGATAGGATCCCTGAGGACTCTCAACAGCTGCCTGAACCTTCAGCTTAGCCTCCAGGCCCTATAGGAAGAGAAGATGGACGGAAGGACCCAGGACCCTGGCTCTTTGGGGAGAAGGCAGCGTGGGCCAAGCTAGCCAAAGGCCTGAAATCCCCAGCTATTTCTGAGGCAACCCCCTCCCCATGGTCCAGGACTTGACAAGGGGGTCCTAGAAGCTCCTGGGCCAACAGCCTAGCAGCCTTGACAGCATATCTCCCCTTGGCCTGCCCAATGGCTGCCCTCTCTGCCCAAGGAACGCTAAAGGCCCCGCCCCGCCCTGCCCCCCATGACAGAGAGCCCCTGAGGTCTGTCAGAACGTCAGCAGCCACTCTGCTGAGAAGCTGCTGGAAGGGTGAGAGTTTCCAATCAAGGAAGAGCCAACTGGCTGCAACCCAGCTCCTGCTTTACCCTTGTTAGAAAGGAGACTGAGCCAGTGGGCCGGGACCCTGGGATGGTGAAACTGAAACCTGGCATCTGTAGCCTACACAGCTAGCAAGGACTGGCAGCCCACACCACCACTGCTAGAAGCAGCTCCAACCTCCCCACAACCTGTGGGGGATCAAAACAGCTCACACCACTGCCGACCCCAGCCTGGACCCCTTTCAAAGAGTCTCCCAGCGGTATCTTTGCCACCAACCGGCCGTAAGATACACTGGAAACAGAAGAGGTCCCAGGCTCCTTCCTCTTGGACATTCTCTTACTCCTGGCAGAACACAGCAGGGAAGCCCAACCCCACACACTTCCAGCCTGCAGTGGGAGCTTCACACCACAAACCAGGAAGTGGGGAGGAGGGGGCAGACATTGCACAATCCCACACTCAGGCCAGAACATCTGGAGAAGAGGATGCTGGCAACCACCCCCACCTCCTCCTGGGGCAGAAGCCAGACTCCCCACCACACAGAGGAGCTTGTCATTCACCCAAAGATGGGGATGGGATAGCTCTCTAGGAGTCTACAGAATGCCCTTATCAGGGGACAAGAACCCAACTAGGGTCTTAGCTCCCCTCCTAGATTGGAAAGGGGCATTATTCCCACCGGAAGGGAGAGTCATTGTTTGGACGGAATGGCTGAAGGGGATAAGGAGGAAGGGGGTGGAAGCCACATCCAGGCCAATCTCATTAGTTCAGATTTACAACATATTGCCCCTACCCCACCCCCGGAAACGGCACAGAGTGCCACAAACAGCTGGATGACTTCCAGCAGGCAGCAGCCAGGCAGAGAGGCTGCCCCTCCCTCCTCAGGAAGTCCTGGTTGAGGCCCATGAGAGGGGATGGCTGAGCCCCAGCCTGAGCCGGCCAGTGGAGAAGCAGTGGGGGATCAGAGTCCTGACGGATAGCCTAGCCTTCCTTGGGCCAAGTGCCTTGCTCACCTAAGGGTCACAAACACATGGCCTGTCCCTCTGTCCTGTCTAGCATCTCCCATCCCATACCCAGTTAGTTGCACTTCCATGCTAGGGTCAAAGAATTCAAAGACAGCTCTGACAAGCCCTCAAGGGTTTTGACAAGGCAGGGGCAAAGTGTGAATGTGTCTGCCAAGAAACTCACCGACCCAGATCCCCCTAGAACGGTAGAAGAGGGTGAAGGGGCTCCGCTGGGTGTAGGGTGCCACGGAGCTGGAGTGGAGCAGCTTGCCCTGTCCCAAGACCTCCCTTCCCTCAAACAATACAGTTATTTCCCCTTCGAGGTTCAACTCTCCTCCACCGGTGCACAACCTCGTTTGAGAGGCTGCCCATAGGGTGGGTATCAGGCCTAAGACGGGCAGAGGTAGTCCTTAGAGGTGCAGGACAACTGTTACCCAATTAGACGGGTATTTCCAGGTCCCTGCAGCCTTGGTCCTGCCCCACAAGCTGGCCAAGCTTAGGTGGTGAGCCTTCTTCGCAGCAATTCCAGGCATGGGGGGGGGGGGGGAGTCTACTGCCAAGGCGGGGTTCCCTTTCCTTCCACTTATCAGCTGTGATGACCCAGGGCAGGGGCCTCCAGATGGGGCAGGCATCCACTTCCGTTCAGTTCGAGCCCTCCCCCCACCCCACCCCATAAGGTTGGAGAAGGAGAGTTCCAGGATCAGAGTTCGGTCTGAGGTTCCAAGACCTCATGTTTGTTCTCCACAGCACCAACAGCACCCGCTGTGACCCAGCCCGTCGCAAAGCAAGGCCTTCCGGCCTGGGACTCTCGAAAATTCAGTCCAGGTTCGGGGGGCGGGATTGACGGCAGTCGAGCCACTGGGGTAGAACCGGACTGGGGAACCGAGGTCCTGCCCGAGTGGTGAAGGTAAAGAAAGATCCTCAACTCGCCTCGCCCCTCCCCTAGGCTCCTCGCTCCGCCTCTTCGCACACTCGCCCCACCCCCGAGCTGTGAGCCTTCTGCGCAGGCGCAGGCTCCTGTCCCCGCCCTCTCCGCGCTTCCGGCGGCCGGGTGCATCCTGTAAGCAGCTAGATGCGCGCCCGCGGCCGGGCCGTTCTGAGTGCGGGCTTGGGCAGAGGAGCTCTAAAACCGGTGTCCGTGACCCTGCCTCCCGACACCGACCAGCCTCTATTTCCTGGACGAGCCCGTCGCCCGGGGAATGCCAGAGCAGGATCCCGAGTGACCGGACGTCGTGAGGCCGGCCAGATGCCAGCGCCGGTGAGAGGGGGCGCAGCGTCGCGGAGTCTGAGCCCACGGCGAGCTGGCACAGTGGGTCGGGCTGCAGAGACGGTCACGTCAGCATCCATTCCCGGCAGCCTGGCAGCCTCGGTCCAACCTGGACGTCAGCACAGCAGATAAAAATAATGGGTCTTACCCGGGCGTGGTGGCGCACGTCTGTATTTCCAGTGCTTGGGAAGTGGATGGAAGCAGGAGGATCAGGAGTTCAAGGCCAGAGTGGTCTACGTGGAACTTTGTTTAAAGAAAAGTAATGGCGCTTTAACCAGCCACGGAGCCGTGGTCATAGCTGAAGCCCAGCTTGGGCTGAGAGCAGGCCTTGGCCCGGGCCCCAGGTTCACTCCCCTTCTGTTGTACCACAATAGCTGAAGGATGTAGTCAGATGTCCCTACTTTGTTTACCCGGCTTTTGGTAAACTAAGGCCTGCTGTGTCTTACTGACTCATAGACTTTTTATCCCAGTTCCTAGTTAGTCTTATATCCAAGCAGTCAGGTCAGTTGGGGGCCAGCAGGATTATACCCTGAGCACTTACAATGGGACCAGGCAGGTGGTCATCCCCATGTGCACCCTTGTGTGTCAGGTCTTCTGGCCAGCATTGAGGGAGCCTCATGAGCTATCTTTTGAACAATGACAAGACAAACTCAGTCTCTTTCTGTGCTAGGCCCTGCCCAGGTTCTGGCCAGGATTAGGAACAAAGAGCCAGGTTCCAGAAACAAGTTTCCTTGAAGATGATATAATGTATGGGAATCAGAAAATGCCCGCCTTTTTGTATCAAACTCAGGCACCCACCTTCTCCCTTTGCCCCCGACTCTAGTTTCTTCTATGTACATCAGCTGTGGGCAAAGAATGCCCACCCAACCCACCCTGGCACTGCCTACAGCCTGTCCTTACCCACACCATGTTCCAAGGCCCCTGAGGCTGTATTAGCTGGAGCATTCTGTTTATGCCTCGAAATGACCCACACATTGGGCACTCCACTTTGCAGATAAACTCAGGCAGGCACGCTTGCTTTTGTATTTTTCCTGTTACAGCTTTCTCGAAAGATTGGGCAAAAAAAGCAGCAATTGGCAGAATCACAGCAGCAGCAGCAGATCCCTAAAGAGAGGCCACCCTCAACCCTGGGCCTCCAGCGGAGCATCTACTTCTCCAGCCCAGAGGACCACCCTACCAGGCTGGGACCAGAGTTTTTTGACCAGCCAGCAGTCACCCTGGCCCGTGCATTTCTGGGACAGGTAATATAAATGCAGGTACAGGTTCCTAGGTGGTCACTACTTGTTCACGTCTCTAATTCGGCCTTCCTTGTGCTCACATAGGTAGCTGCTTTGTTCACATTGGCCCCAGATAGTTTGGCTATTGTCTAGGATCACTGCAAAGAATAAGAATATTGATAGTGGTGTTCCTCGGTGGAGGTAGCAGGGCTACTGGCAACTGACCTGCTTTGACAGTAACAATAGGTATGTTGTTAGCCTTACCCAGCAGGGAAATAGGGACTGTTCTATCTGAAATCCCCTTAGGACAGGTTGTTTACAAGGACTATGGACGGTATAGGCCCCAGCATCTGTGAGGGACCACTTTTGCCTACCTTGTTCCCTTATGGCTGGGGCCAGGGATACCATTAGGCTGCCAGTATCTGAATCACTTGAAAGAGCTGGTCTTCTTGCTGCATGGCTCAGTATAGGCCCAGGATCTGGGCTGTGCCAGGCATGCTTGGAGTGGGAGGTGGGGATTACCCTAGGCCCAGCCTGGTGTGGCCTGCCACCTTCCAAATGCACATCATGAAGCTGGCCAGGTTCACTGAAGCACTCTCTATTCCTAGGTGCCAGAGCTTAGGCCTGACCTAGTTTTAAAGGTTCCCTGGCCCACCTCTTTCCTTTAACAAGCTTCCCTTTAGGGTAGCATGGCCAAGGACAGCCAGTTTCTCTAATAGAAGAACTGATACTAAGAGTTCCATGTTAACAGGAACAGACCCTGACTGACTGGAGAAGAGACTTAATTCTGTTGTCAGGATGTTTTAAGCTCCAAGCATCTGTGTGCCTTCTAAAAGCACCATAGTAATCAACATCTATAATATGACAAAACAACATGGCACAGATTCATCTCAGGTTTAGGTCAAGGGCCCAAGGATGGTCCACCACCACCACCATACATCTGCCTCTATTCAGCATCCTGGGCATGTCAACTGGCTCCCTGTCATGCCTGCTTGAGCCCACATTGGTAGACAAGATGATGTCTGGCAGTGAAAGGAGTATTTTTAGCCTGTGTATTCCTTTGGTCAAGGAAACCCCAGGTGTGGGTCACACGCTCAGTAAAGGTTCACTGCAGTGAGCTGCCAAGACAGCAGGCTACTCAGGACTGAAGATCATGTTGCCTTCCCAGGCCCTCCACCAGGAAAGTCCCAGTGTGCCCCTTGGAGACGTGGGAGCATGTGAGTATAGTTAGTAAAGGAACACTCCCTGACCATTTTCTCTTCCCAAAACATTCATCCCTGTCTTCAGTGTTCTGGGTTCCTGAAAGGATTTCCAGGCTTCCATGGCAAGCACTGGCCCTCTTTTCCTTCTCCCTGCCTGTTACATCAACCCTGAGGCATCATGGGTCTACCCGGACTGAGATGAAGGTGCCCTCTGGCCAAATAACCCCTCAAACCTAAGGATGTGAGGGACATGGCTGGATCCTGAAATCCTTCTATGAGCCCTGGTTAAGACTGCTGGCCATTCTTAGGACCATGGACCAGACTAGGCACTGCATGAGCTGGCCCTGCTGGCCCTGTTTCTCATTAAAGCCTTGGCACTAGTGGGCACAATCTGAGCATGGAGATCGTTTGTGGCTAGCCTAGCTTAATAAGCACACCATGGAATCTGGACTATCTCAGGAAGCTGTGTAGAGACCCCTTGGGGCCACTGAACATTTAAGGCTCTCAAGGGAACTCTGGGAGAGGATGTGGGAAAGCAGAGGACACCGCTGAGGGGACTTTGAGGTCAACCTTCACAGTGAATCCAAGTGAATCTCGAGATGTGGTCAGAACCCTTAGTGAACAACTGTAGTTGGTCAAGAAGGGCTGCTGACCTTAACAGCGGCATTCAAGCTCTGAGCAGACCAAAAGAAGAGGCACAATGGAGGAGCCAGGTAGCTCGGTCTGGCTGGGCCTGGGTTCCTGGTACATCCTGAGCCTAAGAGAGGAGGTCTAAGTGGGGACTGCCCAGGTGGGTGCCCCCCCCATCCCTACTGTCTGAGCAGACTCACTGCCCACAGGTACTTGTCCGACGACTCGCTGATGGAACAGAACTCCGAGGGCGCATTGTGGAGACTGAGGCATACTTGGGGCCAGAAGATGAAGCTGCTCACTCAAGGGGTGGCCGGCAGACTCCCCGCAACCGTGGCATGTTCATGAAACCTGGGACCCTGTATGTGTACCTCATCTATGGCATGTACTTCTGCCTGAATGTCTCCAGTCAAGGTTAGTGGTGCTGGGCTTGGGAAGCAGACAGGCTAGCAGCTGGCCAGTGCCCCTGGAAGACTGAGGTAGACAGGCATTTGAGTGAGGAGGTGCCATTGCCAGGGGCTAAGTGGGGATTTCAGGAGCTTTGGCTGTTCTTGACAGGGCAAGCGTGGCTAAAGCAGCCGAGGCTCCACAGAACAGAGGCTACAGGATAACCTGAATGCAAAGCAGTCGGGTTCTGGGGCCAGAGTTCAGAATGGTGTTTTTGATTCTGGGTTAGATTTGGAGTGGGCCAGGGGGTAGGGAAGTGGAAATCAAGAGACTGGTGGTTTGGTGGGTGAGCTGGGCTCTTACAGGAGCCTTGCCAAAAGTCCTATTATGGGATCTGGCTCAGTTATTCTTACCCAGGAGCATTTCTGCCCCCTTAGGGGACATCGGGCAATGTTTGGTGACACATTTAGTTACCGTAACTGGCTAGCATCTAGCAGGTAAAGGCTTGCTAGAAACCCTGTAATAACCACATAGGACCTTCTGGCCCCAGACAGCACTTATGGAGGGATGTTGGTGCAGTGCTCCTGGGAGAAACCGGCTCTCCTCTGGGGTCCAGCTCTGTCATGACAAGCGTGTAGCCTTGGGTTCTCAGTGCTCTGAGCCTGAAGAACAGTACCATCCTGCCAAAGCCACCACTGGCTAGGAACATGGTTGGCATATTTCAACATCTATGTGCTGAGCAACCCCCTGCTTGCCCAAAGTCACCAAAGGTTCTTGGTTTGTTGGACAAGTACTTGTGATGCAGGGAGTTGTGGTTGTCCATAGCAGAAGGTTGAAGGTGTCCAGTGCAGGGGCCATGGGAGCTGGAGGTAACTGGCTCTGTGCTTACCGCAAAGCTGATACTGAGTGACACTATGGCAGACTAGACATCAAAACATCACAAGAGGAGGCTGGAGAGGCAGTTCAGTGGTTAAGAGCAGTGGCTGCTTTTGCAGAGGACCTGGGTTCTCTTCCCAGCCCCCCCCCCCCCCATGGCAGTTCACAACCATGTCTGTAACTCCAGTTCCAAGCGACCCAGTGCCCTCTTCTGGCTTCTGTCAGCACCAGGCTGCTGCTTCCTCCTCCTCCTCCTCCTCCTCCTCCTCCTCCTCCTCCTCCTCCTCTTCTAATTAAAGAGAGAGAGAGATGACAAAGCCTTCTTAGACAGAACTACCTCCGCTAGTGTGGCTGAACTAAGGAAACAGAGATGGTTGGTGCTGCAGTCTCTGAGGGAGAAAACTCTCGGGTTCTTAGGGCATGGGGAACAAGGCAGAGGCAAGGATGAACATGTAACCAAACCCCCCAAGAACATCCAGGTTGGGGGCAAATTTCCACAAGGGCGCACATGGTCCTGGTGAGGGTCATCCATGTTGAGTAGTGGCGAAAGACCTGGGTATCACTGACACTCAAGTGTGAACGCTGAAGGTTTGGGAAGAGGATGAGGGTTGCGGGGCCAAGCAGAGCAGAGGTCAGAGTGCTAAGTTAAAGCAGAGGTGTAGCAGAGTTAGGCAAGGACCTGGAGATCAAAAGTGTTTGCATGAAGATGAGAGGGAGCCAGGATGGTAGGGGATGATAAGGTGGTCCTGGGAGCTGAGAGTAGGGATCATGTGTCCTGCTTCTCCCTGAAATGGCAGAGGAAGTCACAGATGATGAGCTAAGTACAGCATGGGAGGGAGGAATTCAAGAGACTGGACCTTTCAGGCTCCCTTGACCTGTGTCATATGTGGATTAGGTCTGAGACTTACCATTTGCTAGTAGAGTGGCATCCCTTCTACCCCAGAGGTGCTGGCTCTCTGGGGCTTCCTATGCCCTCCTCATAGCCACTACCAGTCAAGACTAGGGGAAGCTACAGAGAGAGGATGCCAAAGACTCAGCCTCACTAGTTGATCATAGTTCTGGCTTTGGAGAGCAATGGTGGAGTCTCACTGTCAGGCTTGTCTGGTAGAGGCTTCCCAGGGTACTCAGGGAAGGCATAGCAACCAACCTAGTTGACGCTACAGGGAAGGGGATGCCAAGGGTCTGGATATAGTGGATACCAGTTCACATGTGCAGGAAGACAGCAGCACCCTTGTAACACTGGATATGGCAGGAGGTCTGAAGTTTACTTCCAGGCTGTCTGTCTGTCCCACAGGGGCTGGGGCTTGTGTCCTGTTGAGAGCACTAGAGCCCCTGGAGGGCCTGGAGACCATGCGGCAGTTTCGCAACACCCGCCGGAAAAGCCCTGTCAGCCGTACCCTCAAGGACCGTGAGCTCTGTAGTGGTCCCTCCAAGCTGTGCCAGGCCCTGGCCATTGACAAGAGCTTTGACCAGCGAGACCTGGGCCAAGATGAGGCTGTGTGGCTGGAACATGGCCCTCTAGAGTCCAGGAGCCCAGCTGTGGTGGCAGCAGCTCGCATAGGCATTGGTCATGCAGGGGAGTGGACCCAGAAGCCCCTGCGCTTCTATGTCCAGGGCAGCCCATGGGTCAGTGTGGTAGATAGAGTGGCTGAACAGATGTATCAGCCTCAGCAAACAGCCTGACAGGCTTTTTATTGTTTAAAAGTAGAATAAATATCTTGTTTGTGGGGAACTGTCCAAGTCTCAGCCAGAATTTGTGTGCATGAAGTTAATTCTTCATCCAGGTCAGAAAACCTGGGTACCCAGTATGTCTGGCACCGGAGAGGGGGATCATCAGTGTATGGGTACACACACCTAGGATACTCCACAGTAGCTGCATAAGGGTTGAGAAAAGGATCAGAAAGACACAACTTGTGTGTGTGAAGGTCTGGACTTGAGAGACGCATCTAGAAAACCTTCTCCAGCTCAGCAATGTTAAGATGCTGTAAGGATTGAACATTAAGATTGAACAGTAAGACTGCTGGGGCTAGAGAGATGGCAATGGTTAAAAGTGCTTCCTGCTCTTCTAGAGTTCTGTTCCCAGCACCACACCCAGCAGCTCACAACCTCTGTAACTCTAGCTCCAGCGTATGCTTTTTTCTGACCTCTGAGGGAACCCACACTCACAAAGCTATAAATGAAAATAAATATACATGTATTTCTTAAAGTAACATTGGTAACACATGTCTGTAATCCTAGCACACAGGAACAGAGGCAGGAATATCAGGAGTTCAAAGTCACCCTTGACTACATAGCAAGTATGAGGTCTGGGCTACATAAGTCTTTGTCTCAAAACTAAAAAGTCCAGCAGTGGATGCCCCATAGCTTCTTCTGACCAGACGGACAGCTGGGACAAGAACCAGTTCTGCCAGGCTGGGGCTGCCCATCCTCCTAAGGCCAGCCAGGAGTTCTGGGTCAGGGGTAGACTAGTTCCCATTCACACTGGGCACGCTGCCTGGGCTCATGTGAGCAGGGCCTGGAAGACAGCAATGACGGGGTCCTCATGGGTGGTCACCACCAGCACACTGCGGAACTTGTCAAAGAGCGTGAGCAGCTGGGAACGCCGTGTGTTCTCGTTGTACATGATCTCCTCCAGATGGTGACGGCCACGGAAGTAGTGAAGGAGCCTGGAGGACAGAGAGTGGCATGAGCCTAGCAGAAGACCAGTGCTACTAAGGACTCCAATAGCCATTGGTAGGTAGACCTGTAAGCTGCCTGCAAGCTTGTAAAGAGCTGTGGGACGGGGCCCAAGCATCCTGGACTGATGTCCACCAATCCCCCAGTGACCGGTGGTGGGCCTGAAGTGAGTCCACAAAGCAGCCCAGCTGTGCAAACCCAGAGCAGCCCAAGCATGCACCCTGATGGAGAGAGGAATGCTAACGGCTTCCTTCTGTTCTCCCATGGCATTGGGTTCAGTCTGCTCCAGGAGCTTTCTGCTGTTGGGTCCAGCACAGAGAAGGCCAGGGAACAGGGAAGGCCTGATCAGCACTTGGAAAAGTTGCAAATGGTCCTCCAACAGTCTGCAGTGTGATTCTTCAAACACTGACCACCGACAACCTGACCTCTCCCATTACACCATGCCCTTACAACACCTAAGTCAGGATGGATATGACAGACATCAAGCTGCTATCACACAGGGTCCTAAGTTCCCCCAGGGCCAAGAATTTATTCCTGCCAAGCCCCAAGTGGGTCAGAACCTGAGGGTAGCTGCCTCTCGAGGAGTGACAAGGAACATCCAGAAGTACTGAGTAAGCTGCCCACTAAACCCAGGGGCTTGGCCAGAGCCTGTATCCTCACCCCTGGACAATAGCTCCTGCCCTTCAATTCCAGGTGGAGACCCACCGCGAACTGTGGTAGTAGGCAGCTGTGCACAGTTATCCACGTCCCACTCAGTCGCCTGCTCCCTACCTGGCAAACATGCGGAGGTCCTCAGGGTTTTGGGCTGCAGGCACACTGAGGATGGCAGCCCGCTCATGCTCTGAGAGACTGGCCAGCAGGTTCTCTGTCATCCTCTTGTTCAGTGGTGAGTCCCCACTGGGGAGCAGCTCTGCACTGGAGTTGTCCATACTGGGGCTGGTAAGGGTCATGTCATCACTGCTGGCTGTGGGTTAGAACCGCCAAGTGATGCCAAGTGTGCCAAGATGGGGAGCATCAAAGGCACTGACAGCATCCAGATCCTGACGTCACTGCCACACTCCACTCCGGTACCCAACTGTACCATATGCTTTCATGCAAGAACTCACTGCCATCCCACCTCCTCAGTGTGTATGCCTCTTGTATGGCTAACCTGGAACACAAGGAGCTGTCCCTACAGGAAGAGCTTCAAGGGCCCAGAATGGAAGAATGATGCATGCCCACTAAGGCAGGCCTGGGTGTCTTGTTCCACACCTTAGCCAACATGGGGGATGAAGCACTAGTTAAGAGTTCACATGGACGCCAACAGCAGACAGCTGTGGTCCCTATGATGACAGTATGAGGCCCTGCTCTGAGCACAGGCTGGAGTGGGGGAGTCCAGCTGTGTTGCAGTAGGCAAAGGCTGTTCCTGACTACAGCTAAACGCTCAGAGGAGGAGCTTCCCGCTCAGACCAATGGCAGTACAGGAGAGGCAGGTGAGTGTACAGACATGTAAAGACACTTCTTACTCCAACAGTGCCCAGGCTTCCTGGATGCCATCCCAAAGTCTCCCAGCCCCCCATTACCAGACAGATGTCCTGGATGGGGATCCTACTTGGGGAGCCGAAGCTTAGGGCGTTGGGCGTGCTGAGGCTGCGGCCACCAACTCGGGCCGTAAAGGGGACATCATCCTCTCGCAGTCGGGGCTCCTCTTCACCGGGTGAGGCCATCAGGCAAACATAGGTGTGCAGCTGGATGAGGAGCCGGCGCTGCAGCATCCACACCACCATCTGAATGAGCTGGGTCTGTGGGTGAGCAGAGCGAGACAGTGGGGACTGCTTCCCTGACTCCACTCTTTTTTTCCGCCCCCAGAGCTGAGGACCGAACCCAGGGCCTTGCGCTTGCTAGGCAAGTGCTCTACCACTGAGCTAAATCCCCAACCCCAACTCCAGTCTTGATTCTGTTCCTGGAGAATGAGAACTGTGGCCTTTAGCAGCCCCAGTACCTACACAGGAAGGCCTCCTGTTGGAAGAAGGTCAGCAATGGGGCCGGAAGAATTCCCAGAGCGCACTTGCAGGAACTCTCATCACACACCAGCTCCCTCCCTTTTCTGAGCTGACCTTACCTACAGCAGGGTCTGTTCTTGCCTCCCTCCCTCCAGCCCACTGAGTCCTGCTCCCATTAACAGTCCACAGCTAGGCAGGCCCCACACACTGTTCAGAGAAGCAACTGCCCTGGGGGTCCTTGGCTCTAGCTGAAAGTCTGCTCCGAGAGCAGAGGTGATTCCAGGATATGAGAAAGGGACCTACTGCTCCAGTGTGGAGCCAACAGCTCTTCCTTGGTAAGGCACAATCAGGCCTTAGGAGCACTGGCCAGGCAGTAGCCAGCACCAATGGAAAAGTACCTCTCAGGCACAGACACCAAGCAGTAAGGTGTGTGCAGACAGAACAGTGCTCTGGTCTTTGGGAGGCCCAGAAGAGCTGCTGCTCAGGTCACTCATGGAAGGGGCTGAGTTACTGGGGAGGAAGACATGCATACCAATCATGGTCAAAACCAAATAAAATTCGATAGGAATTCAAGCTATTGAAACACAAAATATAAAAAGTAAAACACAAAAGCTTCATAAGCACTAGACAGTATGTCCCTGGGATGTGGCAAACCAAACAGCTCCATCCCAGCCCCCTGACAAGGCCTGAAGCAGCTGCTCAGACATGGCCTGGAAGATCAGCCGTTATCCAGACAACTGGGAAGTTTCTGCTGGGGTGGGAGCACTGCCAGACCCTCCCCCAAGAACTGCCTGGGGGAGAGGAGGGAGGGTACAGATGCAAAGTGGATCTTTCATCCTCCTGGCTCAGTTCCTGGAAACCAAGGGCTCCGTGAAAGGCAGCTTTAAACTTTGGCACACTCGGCATGTAAATGAGCTAAAAACCCAGGATCTTATTCCCATTCACAATTTGAGAAGGGGAAGTATTTGACTTTAAAGACTGATTTTGCCCAGTGTATCTGACACCTATTAAAACAAATACTTTGCTTTGAAGATAAAGCATGGAGATCACCCAGCTTGTCTCAGACACCTGTCCTCTTTCCCCAGATCCTCTCCTAGAGCTCAAAGCACTTAATAGAGAGCGGGGGCAAAGCCTCTGTGCTCCAAGTCACCATCTCACCATCTCTTGAGTGTGGGGCTGTGAAAAGTGACTGACTCCTGCAGCCCACTGCACCTTTAGAAGCACCCCCACCACAACCAGCCTCCAACTGCCAGCCTCTCCCCTGACCCAGGCCCACCAGGCAAGACAGTCCTAGCCTGATGTACAG
This sequence comes from Peromyscus eremicus, assembly GCF_949786415.1. Classification (NCBI taxonomy): domain Eukaryota; kingdom Metazoa; phylum Chordata; class Mammalia; order Rodentia; family Cricetidae; genus Peromyscus; species Peromyscus eremicus. Next base: position 17,066,876 of record NC_081423.1, read on the forward strand.
TAGGTCTTAGGAAAAGGACTCTAGGCCCAGAGACCCTAGGGTTCTACACAAAGATCCCATGGTTCTTAAGCCCCCAGAGGAAGGGGTGTAGGAACTAAGCTGTCTTGGAAAGCAGGGCCCAGGCTTAGTGAAAACAAAGCTGTCTGCAGCCTCCGTTATGAGAAGCCCCTCTTCCAGGAGGCAGCACAAGGGGATCCTGTCAGCCCAAGAAAAGCCAATGAATGCCCTTCTGGCAAACCTAACCCAGTCCTAGACCCGAGGATACCCATGGTGGGCTCCATGGACCATAGGAAGCCTGCAGTACTCACCAGCAAGTCCCCCCAAACTAAGGCAAAAAGGTCCACAATGCCTTTGAGTCAGGGGCCACCAGACAGGGAGTTAGACCCAGTCTACCTTATCAGCCACATGGGGGCTCTAATGACTCACCTCCTGTGCCGGGGGAGCCAGAGGGCTCCTGAACTCTGACAGAGAAACAGGCAAGGAAAACTTGGCCAGGATGGATGGCAGGTCATGGGACGGGAACTGGCGGGAGAACTGCTCGGCCAGTGGGGAGTACCTAGAGCAGACAACGGTGGTCACAATGCAGTCTCCCATGCTCACAGCAACCGTCTGGGTGAGCATAATGACAACAGAATCAAGTATGGTGACCCAGCAGGCCTTTAGATGGACAAAGTTGCAGGCACTGTCCCTCAAGACATGGCAGGAGCCACAGAACCCCTCTCTGTTCTGAGCCAGGAAGAGATAGCCTTAACATGGGCAGCACCACATCAACTGGGATCTACACCTGAGTGAGCATGCACATCAGGATACAGTTAGAGCTGGCCTCAGGGTCTCTGGTGCCTGGCTACTGGAGGTGCCACTAAAGGGTCCTGCTGGGCTCTTTCTGGCTTTAGACTCTAGATTTTAGCAGCCAATGGTACTCACAGACACACACTGGCATTGGGAGACAGGACATAGACGTTGTTCTCACACAATGGGTAGATGATGACGGCCTTGCCCCAGTATACCAGGTGAGCTGCGAGCTGGAAGACCTGCAGACCAAGGGGAGATGGAGGGACTGAACTTGGAGGCCATGGCCTTCCTGCCTACACTCTGGAACACCTCCAATCTAAAGCAGCACTGTACCACCCCAGCCCCTGGGTCAGTGAGTACCACCAGCACTGTGTTGTGGAATAATCTTTTTTTTTTTTAATTTATTTATTTATTTATCATGTATACAGTGTTCTGTCTGCATGTATGCCTGCTCGCCAGAAGAGGGCACTAGATCTCATTATAGATGGTTGTGAGCCACCATGTGGTTGCTGGGAAATTGAACTCAGGACCTCTGGAAGAGCAGCCAGTGCTCTTTTAACCTCTGAGCCATCTCTCCAGCCCGTGGAATAATCTTTTTGTACACTGTGAATATGTGTCACTCTGATTGGTTTAATAAAAAGTTGAATGACCAATAGCTAGGCAGGATTTTCAGGGCAGAGAGGATGCTAGGAAGAAGAAGGGAGTCGCCAGACAGACAGAGAGGGAGCAAGACATACAGGACAACAGGTAAATGCCATGAAGTCATGTGGCAACACATAGATGAATAGAAATGGGTTGATTTAAGTTATAAGAGCTGTTGGGACAAGCCTAAGCTATAGGCTGAGCTTTTATAATTAATAAGAAGTCTCCATGTAGTTATTTGGAAACTGGCAAGTGGGACAGAGAAAGACTACTACAGCACTGTTTCTGTGTTCAGAGTTCCCTGTGCTGCTTGGTACCACTGTTTTGCTAGACAGTAAGCACATGAACACAAGGACACTGACGTGCTGGGGAGCCTGATCAGCCTACCTGGGCTGGATGTTTCCAGCAGAAGCATAGTGTTCCCATGGCAACCAGAACTCCAGCACCATTCTCCAAAGTAATGAAATATGGAGTCTCTCATTGTATCCACTCCTGCATACTGAAAGCCCCAACTCATCCCTATGTATCTTGCTTTCCCCAAAGACCATCCTGCTCTCCTAGGCTCTCATATACCAGGAAATACACAAAGATACCAGAAATCATTTCTAAGGGTGGCCTTCATACACACTAACTTCATGGAGACAGCCAGACCTGAAAATACAGCACCACAGCCCTTCATGAGAAGGTGTGTGAAATCCCAAGCAATGACGTTCTACATAGATCACAAAGACCCCCCCTCCATCCTTTCAGCAGATGGGCCCAGGGTGGTGAGTTCTCCTGCCTGGACACAGTATCTTATATTACCAAGGGCAGGTATCTGCCAACAACCAGCTCAAACATGGAGCAAACGGCCATCTCACTGTTGCCCCTCTTTGCTCTTGTCCCAAATGCCACTGGCATGAGCTGTCGGGCAGACATGCCCACTTTCTCTATTTCTGCTGACACTTGATTTCCATCTCCCCTCTACCCCTAAAACGTTCCCACTAGGCAGCCAGAACACCACTTTGGGGACTAAAAGTCCAAAATCAGAATGACAGGGCTGGAATCAAGGTGCCAGCAAACCTGTGCTCCCTTGGGGGTTCAAACAAAGCATCTGTCCTTGTCCATTCCAGCTGCTGGCATTCCTTGGCTTGCAGTCTCATCAAGCCAAACTCCACTCTTACATCACTTTCTTCTCTTCTGCAATCAACTCTCCTTCAACTCCCTTCTTCAAAATAGTGTGTGTGTGTGTGTGTGTGTGTGTTCATGATAATGTACCCTCAGAAGCCAGAAGAGACTGTAAGATCCCCTGGAGCTGGAGTTACAGGAGACTGTAAACTGCTCAGCACGAGTTCTAAGAACCAAACTCAGGTCCTCTACAAGAGCAGTGAAGTACTCTTAAACCTCTAAGTCAGTGGTTCCCAACCTTCCTAAGGCTGCGACCCTTTAATACAGTTCCTCAGGTTGTGGTGACCCCTCACCATAAAATTATTTTGTTACTTCATAACTGTAATTTTGCTACTGTTATGAATCATAATGTAAACATCTGATATGCAGGACATCAGAAACTCAGTAGTAGAGTGCTCGCCTAATCAGTCATGAGGACCTGGGTTCCATCTCTAGTACTGCCAAAAAAATATGTGTACATACATTAAAAACCTGAAAAAAGCAGGAGGATCTCAGTGAGTTTGAGGCCGGCCTGATCTACAAAGTGAGTTCCAGGACAGCTAGACTGTTAAAAAAAAAAAAAAAAAAAAAAAAAAACTGAAAAGAATTGAGTATGGTGACACACCCAAGAGGTCAGGAGGCCAAGGCAGGAAAATTACAAGCTTGAAAACAGCCAAGGCAGGCCAAGTGGTGGTGGCGCACGCCTTTAATCCCAGCACTTGGGAGGCAGAGGCAAGCGGATCTCTGAGTTCAAGGCCATCCTGGTTCTAATGAGTGAGCACCAGGACAACCAGGGCTGTGCAGAGAAACCTTGTCTCTAAAAACTAAAAGAAAAAAGAAAGGAAGAAACAAAACAGCCAAGGCCACACAGAATTCAGCCTATCTCAAAACAACAGAAGTCTGAGGGGCCTTTAATGCAGTACTCAAGAGACAGGGGCAGGCAGATCTCTAAGTTCTAGGCCAGTCAGGAAGACATAACAAGACGCTGATTCAAACCAACAACTGAAATGCTGACAGGATCTTCAGGGTTTATCTCTGGAATAGAGGATTGTGGGGACTTTCTGATCTGTAATTTATGTTATGTAGAACTTTCATGAGAAACTGTTAATAATTTTTCATTTATTTGTATTAATTATGTGTACATGTGTGTTCAGGTTGTGTACAGGTGCCCTCAGAGACCAAAGGCATCAGATGGAGTTCCCAGAAGCTGCCTGATCTGGGTGCAGGGCATCCAGCTCAGGTGCTCTGCAATAACGACAGAATGAACCACCTCTCCAGCACTATTTATTAGTGATTCATCAAGACAAAACTCCCAGAATTTTATGCTCTCTGGATTGATATGGTATGAGTGATTTTCTAATTGTTTTATCTTGCTTTTTGAAGACAAGGTCTCCCTTCATAGCCCAGGCTATCCTTGAACTCAGATCCTTCCACCTCAGCCTCCTGAGGGCTGGAATTACACAAGTGTGCCCCAAGGCCCATCAGAGTGATCTTATATTATGTGTGACATTCACACCCAAGGCACATGTTCCCCGCAAAGGTCCACTGTACCCCACAGGGACATCTACAGGAAACAGCAGTCCCAGAGAATGGTGAGGTGAACCACCAGGGCTAGAACTCCCAGGGTCTCACACAAGCACACCAGCAGTAAATTCCTATTTATATCAGGTTCAGCAGGGTGTTGGTACAGAAGGAAACAACACCCTCTTCCCTGATCCCAGACAAGGCCAAGGCAAGGAAATGGAGGAGACATCAAAGGTTTATCAAAGAGGACTGTAACAGTGAGGGTCAGGCGCAGTCTTAGCACAGACTCCATCAAACAGCCTCTTAGTAAGTCTTTTCAAACTTGCAGTAGGAAATGAAAATACACTATCATCCATGTAGGCCAAACTCTTTACAACAGCAGCATTGCCCCTCTGTGTGGATATCTGGGACAATGAATATATTTGAAGTTCTGTGTCTTAGATGTTACAGAGGGAAGCAGAATGTGGTCCTTGCTGGGTCTCGTCCAGCTTAGGAGGCCAAGTTGAAATACAAAGGCAGGAATGCTAAGTGCTCTCACAGAGCCCAGGGAGAGCCAGATAGAGAGAAGGAACAAACTTATTCTGAGAATAGAAAGGATTTTTTTTGGGGGGGAAAAAAAGCCCAATAGGTCCACAAAGCAAAAACTACCAGCAATGCCAACTCACTTCTCTTGTCCACATGAGCCATAGCAAGAGAGATCAGAGAGGGCCTGCCTCAGAGCTGTGGTCACTTCATCCCACTGAGAAGTCTAGCCCTTGAGCAAACCGAGGTGCCTGGGGTGGGCTTTTGCTACCCCCTGGCGGCCAAAGGGTGCACACAACTACCAGATCAGGATACTGGCATTCATTCACTTGGTCCTGTCCTTACACTTGTCACCTGGATGGGACCTCCCGCCCTGGCATAGGTGACCTGGGGAGCACTCCAAGCCCCTGCACACCAGCTTCTTCTGTGCTTTTCCTCCACCACACTTCAACCAGAAACACAGACAAGGCCGAGGGGCCCTCCCTCTGAGCCCAGAGTGGAATCTAGCACTTGATCTTTTCCATTTCTGCTGGTCTGAGACAGACAGTGCTACCTCACGAGTAGAGGACAACCTGATCAGCTGTTTCTCACTTGCCTTGGGGCCTGTCTCTACAGCTCTGCCACACCTCCTCACTGAGAATGGGGGTATTTTGATGACTCTGGGGCTGGGTTGGGAACAAAAAAAAATGGGAGTGGGGCAGTGAAACAAAAGGGATACACGTGGACCAGTAACTCACTTAGATACTGGTCCTGCAGACATCAGAGATTGAATTAAACAGATTCTGTCTTATAGGGAAGGCTTTCTCTGAACATTTGATTGGACTTAACTGATCTCTAGAATAAGGCTGAATCTCTGCATGTCTCATCTTTAAAGAGGTATTTTATTAAGAAAAGAGAAAGAATAAAAGGTGGGGAAATGTGCAAAGGACAGAAGCACACACAGTAGGGCAAGTTAGCAGCTCAGGTCCGAGCTCTCACTTCCCACACGCTTGCTTATGTGTCACCGTGACTGGCCTGAGCTGTGGGTCTGCTGTATGCTACTACGTCCCCGGCCTGTCCTCCAGGCCTTTGCTGGGAACACTTCTCTCCTTTCTCTTGTGGCTCATCGAGAAGGAAGTCATTCCAGTGCTCACAAAGACAGCTCTAAATCAGGTGTGACTCAGAGGCCAGAACCCCAAGCCTCCCTCCCACCTAGACCACTCTGGTCTGTGGCCGGTCATGGACTGTCTTCTCACGTGCTAGACAAGGACCCTGGAGAGTCAGCATGGCAGGCAGTCTGCTCTTCTCAGAACTTAGCACTTCCCCCACAGGCTGCCCCTAAATGTACCCAAAGGCCTCTTCTTCCCACTCTTCCACATCCCCAGCCTACCTGCAACAAGGCCAGATCAGCATCCTGGGCTAGCTGCTGCAGGTTCTTCACAGCAGATGTGGTCTTGATGACCCGCACGAGAGCCGGAGAGCAGTCAATGGGAAGCTCACTCAGCAGAGACTTCTCATCACTGAGTAGTAGCAAGGCATGGTACGGGCTGAAGGACAGAGGCACATGTCAGCAGAACATGAAGGGCCACAGGCCCTGTACCAGGTAAGTGCTTGGAACATAGGCACTGAACTGTGGGCAGGAGAGGTTTAGGGAGAAATCAGAGAAAGCAGTCACGTGTCCAGGGGCCTTAATAAAATCTGCAAGGATTACTACTGCCCTAGAGGGGCAGGGTGCAGAAATTAGAACAAAACTAGGGAGAGTCTGAATACCTGACTTCCCATCCCCCTTCTGGGATTTCCCAGTACCTCCTCTGTGTGTGTTTGTGTGTGTGTGTGTGTGTGTGTGTGTGTGTGTTTATGTATGTGGGGGGAGGCAGTGCATAAGCATGTGAGTATGGAGACCAGAGGTCAGCATCAGATGTCTTTATCACTCTCCACCATTTTTTTTTTACACTTACTTATGTTGTATGTGTGTGAGGCACACACACACAGTTCTCCTCTTCTACCATGTGGGTTCTATGGTTTGAACTCAGCTCACATCGAGCCTGGAATCAAGTGCCTTTACCTACTGAGCCAACTCATCAATCTTCAACATTATTTTACTTGTTTGTTTATTTTTAGACAGGGTCTCTCTGTATAGCCCTGGCTGTCCTGCAACTCACTATATAGACCAGGCTGACCTCAAACTAGAGATCCTCCTGCCTCTGCCTCTCAAGTGCTGGGTTTAAGGGCCTGCACTACTATGCTCAGCTCTCCACCTTATTTTCTGAAATAGGACATCTCATTGAACTTGAAGCTTACCAATTTGGCTAGACTGGCTGGCCACCAAGCCCTTGAGATCTGCCTGTCTCTGCTACCTTAAACACAAGTACATACACATGCACACACACATATAAATAAATTAGAATAAAAAGCAAAAAAAAAAAGTTCTGAGGATGGTGGCCCATGCCTTTAATCCCAACACCTGGGAGGCCGAAGCAGGTGAATATCTGTGAATTCAAGGCCAGCCTAGTATACAAAGTGAGTTCCAGGACAACCAGGAAGACAGAGAGACCCTGTCTCATGAGGGAAGAAATGTATGTATGTATGTGTGTATGTATATATGTGTGTGTGTGTGTATATACATGTACATATATATGCATGCATTAGTAAAGTGCTTACCTAGCTTGTGCAAAGTCCTAGGTTCAATCATTAGTACTACAAAAAAAAGAAGCCGGGGGTGGGTGGGGGGTGTTCTTTCTAAAGCAGGAAAAACAAAATATCCACCAACATATGCTCAGCAGGAAAGGAGGCCATTTGACCTGGAGCACAGAGGTAGGAGGAGGGAGGACTGGGCGGTGAGTGCTCTGAGCGTGCCTGTCATTTCCAGTGTTAGGAATGTACAGATTTCTTTTCATCTCTTCTTTCTCCTTTGTAGTGCTGAGGACAGAACTAGAACCCAGGGCCTAGAAAGCACTAGACCACTGAGCTTTGTTCCAGCCCAGCTTTTCCTTGCAGGAAATCACTTAATCTAAGAAACTACTTGGGTTCCCATAATTTCTGACTGAAATGCTGACAGTTACTGAGTGTACTGTACCATGAAGGCAAGCTGCTAAAGGCCTAGCTTAGCCCCAGGCTACCCTTGTCAGGTTCTACTCACCCAGACTATGCTGGGAGGGCCCAGGAAAAACCTGGGATGGGTCATTTCTGGGCAGAGCTGGATGTAAAATCATGTGGTTTTACTAACAGCAAAGCCCTACCTCCAACTTCTGTGGCAGGAAGAAGAGCATTTCTGGAATGAAGTAACTACTAAAGTCTCAGGCAGCAGCTGACGGGAAAGGCATGATAGAGTTGGCTCTTACCGGATGGCTTTCAGGCTCCGCTCAATAGCCTCAGGAGGGATCAGACTTGAAGCTGCATAGTGGATCTTGTGGGGCAGACAGAAGCTCACTTCCAGCCAGCTGTTAATGTGAAGCCGCACCACACCAGATGTGCAGAGGCTATGAAGAGTGGTCACTGTTAGTACAGCTGCCACCTACCTGATCCCATAGACCACCACCCTGTTCACACACTGCCCTGCTGGCTAGAGGAAAATGCAGGTGGAGATCTCAGGGCTGAGAGAGTATTTTCTCAGGTCTCAATATATCTAAGAACATGTAAAGAACACACACACACACACACACACACACACACACTCAGAGCCCACCCCACCCCCCTGGAATAATGTATAATCCAATCAGCCGGTCAGCTAAAGGATGCTGCTTCTGTCTCTCCTGGGAATTCTGTCTGCAGAGCCCTGGCAGACAGACACCTAGCATCCACAGCACATCCTCTCTAAGAGGACCTGTCTTGAACACCTGCTGCACACCCAGGCACAGGCTGGGCAGTTGGGCAGGATAGGGCCTAGTTCCAAAGAGAAGAAATGGGTAAAAGAGGGAAGCAGTCACTGGTAAGAAGCACAAAGCACCCACCTTCCCACGCTTTGCTGGTGGTAGGAGTGCTAAGGTACAGTGTATGTAGCGATCACTCAGAGGATATACAAGTGACTATCCAACCCAGCCCCCACATCCTACCACGGCAAACGTCTTACTCCACATTCTCAATGACTGACACATAGTCACAGCTTCAGCATGTTCAGGGCAAACATGGCAGCACTGTCCCCAACTCACTTATTTCAAACAGAAACCCAAACCATCAATAAATCCTATGTGCTCTACCTGCAAGGATAATCAAAATCCAGACCTCTTCAGCAACACCAGACCAGAGCTGCCCAGACAACCAACACCTGGGCCACTTTCCTCACAGCTTCTACCTGGGCAGTACCATCCAACGTCTTCCAACACAGAGAACCCCACGGCCTGCACACACTTCCTGCTCTCATTTCCTGCTCCATCACTCAAATCTAGCCATTGTCAGGACCCTGGCACTTAAAATTTTGCCATGAACTGTCTTCCCAAATGCCTCATGGCTTTCTCATTACTTCAATCTCAACCAAAGTCACATTTTCAATGAGGTATTCCCTGACCCATGACACCTGGTCCCACCTTCACTCTGACCCCTCACCCTATGCCCATGTACTCAGGACCACAGGATACTACTTGTCTGCTACCTACTGCTGTGCTGACCAACTACACCATGTCTATACCAGGTTTGCACTGGCATACACAGCACTCATGTAGAGGAGGGGAGAACCCAGAGTCAGGCAATGGTCTTCAGGAACACTGTCTGCTGAGAACAGGATCCATATGGACATGTGGCCCTGTAGGCTGTCCCTGGAAGAACCACACACAGGAAGAGGGTTGTGCAAAGGAGTCCCACCCCATAGCTCAGCCACACAGTGCTTGTGTTAAGTGCCAACAGCATGTGCTTATTAAACAGAATCTGTTCAGGTCTATATGCAGTGTGGCAGGAGTATGTTAGCACACTTCTGCAGTTCTACAAGTGACATAAAGGAAGGAAAGCGACCGTGTAGGCAAAGCCCTGTGACTACTGATTCTGCACCAGAAAGCTGTTTCTTGTCATCCGCCCCAACTCAGTCAAGCTCAGAGAAAAGCAGGCAGGTAGCCTCCTTCATCCAATGTAGGAAATACAACCTAAAGCTTCATGATAACTTCAGTTCTCCAATAAGCGTACAGGACACATCACTTGGTTTTCAAACTGCCCGTTTCTAAAGCACCTTCCCCCATCTCATTTCCTTTGCTGCCTCTTACCCAGAAGAGCAGCCAAGAAATACTTTCCCATCACCACCCACCCTGCTGCTATTCTCAGCTCCCAGTATGGGAATGGCCAAGTATAGGGCAGGCCAGCAGCTCAAGGAACTGTGGCCAGAGTTCTTCCTGTCCAGGTCAAAGGTGGAAATGTTTGGGTACTGTGGGAGAAACAAGGTCCTTGCTCCAGTCCCGGGAAAACACATTTTCTTTTCTCTTTTCTCCCCTCCCCCCCACTTCTTTTTGTGAGACAGGGTCTCTGTATGTAGCCCTGGCTGTCCCAGGTCTCGATATGCAGGCTGGCTTCAAACTCACAGGATCTGCCTGCCGCTGCCTTCCAAGAGCTGGGAGTAGAGGTTTGTGCCACCATGCCCACTCCTTTTTTTAAGACACAATTTTGCTGTGTAACCCCAAACTGAATTCAAGCATGTGATCCTCCTGCCTCCCTACCTCCCAAATGCTGAGATTCTCAACATGTGTCACAACATAGCTGCTGAGGACTATTATAGCCTCTTCCCTGAAGCCTCCAGCAATAAACCAAGAGCCCTAGGTTTCTGAATTTCCCCAGAGGGTTGCCAAGAACTCTAGCCAACAGTTCCAAACACAAAAACCAGTCTTTCCCCCTTCAAGCATGGACTAGGCAGTGGGGACAGGAGACCTGGAAGAACACATCTGTGACTCCTCACTCCCCCAGGATCCCTGCAGCACTGACTGTCTGTTCAATGCAAAGCACGCCATGGCTCCCAAACACGTCTGCTTCTCCCAGGGCCTCAGCACCAAGGATGGGTGTAGGGACAGGCACACGCTGTGGCTGAGTCTAGAGGGCAATGGTGGTTCACAGGCCCTTGGGGAGAACAAACTAGACGGTTCAATGAGTGTCAAGAAGTGGGTCGAAGACCAGGTTCCCTGAGGAGTCAACACACTTGGACTCTTCTAGAAATGGGCCCTAACCACGCATTTCTGAGTGCAGTTTCCAGAGCTGTACCCTTCTTCAGGATGCAAAGCTCACAACCAACCTTCAGAAACCACCTAAGGAAACACTGCATCGTAAGCTCCCAGGATCTACACGCAGATGGGAAAAGAGAGCAAAAGGGGAGAGGTCACAGTGTGCTGCATGGAGTCATGCCATGTGAACACCAGCCAGGCTCCTCCAATCTGCTAATGCATGGTCAGAAAGGGAAGAAATAATAGGCCCTATTTTTGAGCTGTCTTATTTAGGGTATAGCACAGGGTAGCTATTGGAACAACATGAAATCAGAATTAAACGCCAAGACTCCTATCATTTCAAATACAACTGATCTGCTCCACCTAGGACCTCAGTGACACTGTGACAACCATTTGCTAGGTGCAACTCTAAGTACTGTTTCAGGTACCTGGGATATGACAAGAAAGGAAACAAATTACAGCCTTGCACTTGGAAGAATCTTACTCTGGCTGACACTAAGGAAGACAGCCTTTAGCAAATTATATAAACCACAGAGTCATAGGGAAAGGCACATCAGAGACTTGTGTGACTACAGTATTGGCCAGGCTTAACTGCTAGCTGTGGCCAGCACAGCTCAAGTGTCTCTGCATCCTCCTGACAGCTGACTTTGGATCCCCAGCCTATGATTTTCCCTCTGAATACTTGGTACTGAGCTATAGCCTCTCTATGAACTAACCAAACTCTGTGTGTGGAGACACTGAGCGCTGCCATTAGGAGTCCCCCAAGGAACAGATGCACTCTAGACAAACCTCTGCAGTACACGGGGAGGACAGGGAGCATTAGAAATATTCCTGCCCCACTTTAGCCTCTAGCTCTGGAGAAAGTCAGGGGAAACCTTCACAGCAAGAGGGTAAACCAGGAAACACACTAACGTCTGTTAAGAGAAGGGAAGAAAATGGGCTGTCCCTACTTCTGTAATCTGCATTTCAAGACAAAACCCAGGGTCTGCACCCAGAAAAGTTTTCTGCTAAGCTTGTGTTTCTGTTTGCAGGTGTTTCATTATTTAGTCTGAAAACAGTCTACAAAAAAAAAACACTGTCCCCAAGCTTATCCAGCCTTCACAGCAGAAGAGCCCAGCCCCTTCTGCAACAGGAGATAATGCTTCTGCCAGAGCCCTGCATCTGCACACCATGACTGTGCAGAGCACCAGGATCCTATGGTCCACACCCAAGATGCACCCTGTGTAAGCTTATCTCACCCCCTCACTCCTCAGCCTGAGAAAGAATGCCAACTCCTACCTTTAGCTAAGAACCAAAGGTCACTCTTTGACCTCCACTCAGCTCATCCTCTTCCTACTCTGAGACTGAATCATGTGTGCTGTGTCCTCTGCCCCACACGGCGGCGGGAGTCAGGCTTCCTGCTCTATGTGGTGGGATGCCGCACAAACCAAGAGACATGGGTGAGCTTCAAAAGTCCTACCTTGAGACTTCCAACAAAACTTTAGGTACATATTTGTGAAATACAGACTGTAACTCTCGGAATATTCCGAGGCATCTACAGGCTTGCTCTTGCTCTTGAGCAGTGAGCAGTGCAGCCAGCACTCCCTGCCTGGCCAGGCCTAACACAGCGCTCCCAAGAGCTAAGCCTCCCAGACTCTTCACAGTCCCTGTTAACTCAGAGAATCACTCAACAAAACATTTCTTCACATGGGCTCATGGAGTTCTGTAAGGAGACACAGGTACTGGGACAGTCAGGGTGACCTCCTAAGAGATTCCCACTTCCAGTCTATATTCACAGACACTTAGGGAACAGGATTACTAGCTACCCAACCATACCAGAACCCTAGCTTTGGTTAAAATAGTAAATCCAGAATGATTCTGTTGAAAAGATGCTCTCAAAGCTCTACACAAATTAAGCCCACAACTTCCTGTCTTTTAGGTCTTCTCTGAGGAGAACTTTCTCAGGAATCTGGCAGGACCTGCTGTCAGAAGACAGCTACCCAGCCAATGTCACTCAGCCACACCTTTTTATTGCTGAGAGAACAGGACCTCAAGGCCAACCACACACCTTGTGGGATGAGGCTGGGGGAATCAGGCCAAGAGGGCTACTGGGCAATACCAGATGGGTGGAAGCAGAGGAGGTCACAACTGCCACATCTTGCCAACGAACTGTGGCTCTCAGCCTCACCAAGGCAGGTTCTAGGACCCAGGACTGGCTGGTGTAAGAGTTCACCTGAGGAGTGAGACCCTGGGTACTAACAGACAGGATATCTGGCTAGGAGAAGAAATTTTTCTCACCAAAAGCTCAAATTCCTGTGCTCCTCCAAATTGGTCCACTAGGTGGTGCTGTGATGCATCAAGCCCTGAGCTGTGCCTGGCAGATGACAGACAAAGCTGTAAGGGCTTATCTGACACCCCATGAGAGACCTTGCCTTGGAGGAGGTGGGAATGAGGGGTGGAATGTGGGGGAGGACTGGGGGGTGGGAGGAGGGAGGACAGGGGAATCTGTGGTTGGTATGTAAAATCAATAGAAAATATCTTAATAAAAAAATTTGGGGGGGCTGGAGAGATGGCTCAGAGGTTAAGAGCACCGACTGCTCTTCCAAAGGTCCTGAGTTCAATTCCCAGCAACCACATGGCGGCTCACAACCATCTGTAATGAGATCTGGCGCCCTCTTCTGTATACATAATAAATAAATAAATCTTTAAAAAAAAAATTTTTTTTTGTTTAAAAAAAATAATAATAAGGTCTTATTTCCTTCCAACTCTCCACCACAATCCCAGTCCACTCTTTTTTCTTTAGAAACCTAAAGTCTCTGATTTGCTTTTTACTTTGTTTTTTGGATGCTATGTAGCCCAGCCTTTTCTACATAAGTGAGTTAGTTCCAGGCCAGCTAGGGCTACATAATGGAACCCTGTCTAAAAAAACAAAGAGAGAGAGAAAGCCAGACAGAGTCACACACCTGCAATCCCAGCAGAAGGAGCTTAAGTCTCAAACCAGCCCAGACCACTTAGGGAAACGCTATCACACACACACAATTTTTTTTTTTTATATATTAAGTATTTTGTATACATTTTAATAGAGTATTCAGTCACCAATATAATAAACATAAGGTTCCATTGTGTCCCTACACTTGCTGACCCTATACATCAGTGTCTCACACTCCAGCTCTCCTGGAACAAGGACTATAACAGTCAAGTCTAGTTCTATCCACTGAACCTAGATTTCCTCACGTGTGAAGAGGTAGCCTTCAATGAGACCCACCTCAATAAAAGTGGTCAAGAACCTGGCAGGAAGTTAAGCTCAATAAAATGTCATTTTGTTTAATGGTTGAAAAATAATTTCAGCTTTCGTGTATAATCTTGTATAATCTTCTGTTTTAAAAGGAGTCTGAAGTGATGTGTCCCTGCTAAGTACACATCACTCAACAAAGGGGCTGCCATTTGAAAACTGGACACCAAGGTGGCTTTCCTGAAGAGTGGCCACCCAGCCGTCCCTTCCCTAGCCTTCCTCGTTGCTGTCTCAGCAGAGTCCCAGCACACACAGGCCAGAGCATTCCCCAGTCTATGGCAGCACTGCTGCAGGGTGTTCCAGCTCTGGAAGGAAGCTTAGGGCAGCTGACCCAGGAGGAGGGATTAACAAGCATGGCCTGTCTTACCTGTCGTAAGCTTCCTTGAGGTCCCTAGCCAGCTTGCACTTGGGCAGGATGTGGTGGAACGGGGACTGAGGACCTTCATTTGCTACAAGAATCACAACAGGTAAGGATCACAGCTTCCAAAGCAAGGAAACATGCACAGGCCAGAACAGGAACTATAGAACAAAGTCAACATTAACAAGTAATGTTAAAGCAATGTTAAACTAACATCAGGAAATCCTTGTAGTGATGATGATAACAACAACAACAATAATAATAATAATGTTAAACTAACATCAGGAAATCCTTGTAGTGATGATAATAACAATAATAATAATAATAATAAAAATAATAAAATCAGTGTATCCCTGATCCCTGTAAAATAAAAGTAGACTCATGCTGATCTGTGAAATTATTTCTTTTTTCTTTTTGGATTTTTCAAGACAGGGTTTCTCTGTAACAGTCCTGGCTGACCTGGAACTCGCTTTGCAGACCAAGCTGGCCTCGAACTCACAGAGATTCACCTGCCTCGGCCTCCTCGGCCAAGTGCTGGGATTAAAGGCGTGCGCCACCACAGCCCGGCTGTGAAATTATTTCTACATAAAATATCTGTATTTAAACTTGTCACTGGCCTACACAACCTTGTAGTCACAGGAGCAAACTGTCTCTTGGCTCACCAGACCCCACCTGCTGCTGCAGTGACTGGATATTCCCACGCCATATCCCACTCCTCTTCTCACACTCATATGCTAATGAGATGTTTTTACAACTGAATTATCTTTTATTAACCTTCCTAAATCTCTAACAAAAATATATATAATTGAGATAAATGTGGGGTTTTTTTAGTATTTAATTTTTTAACAGATTTTTGTTGTTGCTTTTGGTTTGTCTGTTTCTTTCCTTTTAAGACATGGTCTCACTGTGTAGCTTTGGCTAGACTGGAACTCACTATGCAGACCAGGCTGGCCTCGAACTCACAGAGATCCACCTCCTCTTCTTCCCAAATCCTGGGATTAAAAGTGAGTACCATTAAAGAAGAAGAAGAGGAAATAAAATTTCTGAGTTGCTTACTATCACACTTATAATTAACTAAAATAAAAATCACTAAAATAAAAATCTAAGTGTTTTGTGTTTGTTTTGGTTGTTATTGTTTTGGGTCCTGGGGCTGGAATCCAGAGCCTCACATCTACTAGGCAACCACTCTATAACTATTTCCAGGCCCCCAATACAAGTGTTTTTGTTTTGGAGATATGGTCTCTCTATATATCCCTGACTGACCTGGACCTCAGAGATCCACTGGCCTTTGGCTCCCAAGTGCTAGTATTGAAGGTATACACTACCTTAGCTAGGCAGTGGTGGCGCACACCTTTAATCCCAGCTCAGGAGGCAGAGGCAGAGGCAGGTGGATCTCTGTGAATTCGAGGTCAGCCTGGTCTACAGAGTGAGTTCCAGGACAGCCAGGGCTACACAGTGAAACTGTCTCAAAAAAAAAAAAAAGTGTACACCACTATACCCAGCTAATTTTCGAAGAAAAAGGGTAAATTTTTTACTAAAAATACACTAGAACCAGACGGGACTTTGTTAATTTTGTCTCACTCTGTTCTTCTTTCTTTCTTTTGTAGCTGTTAACCTTAGGGAAAGGAGGCCAAGCTTGTTACCAGTTTCTCTCCTGTGTTTGGTCCTTTGGGCATACCAAATGTTACAGTGTCTCTCAGCAAAGACTGGTTAGGGGATATAGTTAGATTCTTCTTCAATTTAAAAGCCAAAAGCATGGAAATCACCCATTTTACCAGCTGGATGGTCTCAATAACCCCTCCCTGAGTTTCCCACTCTAGGGCAAATTTGTCTATAGAACCAATGCCAGGTAGAGGTGCCTGTGCTAGGTGAAAGATGATCATACAGTAGTATATGGGGTATTTCCTGTAGATATCAATTCAGACCCATCCATTAGGAAAGTAGATCCATATATAAACCCTTAAAAGAGCCTTCCTGTGCCTCTGGACATGAGCAGCTCAACATGAAGATCCTGTAACTTCTCTGGCCAGTCTCTGCTCACCAGTTGTTATAAGGACTTCCTCTCCAGTGTCTAGCTCACCAAAAGCCAAAGCTTTGGTAGCTTCTGACTGTTCTGTTGTGGTATGGGAGAGGCCCTTGGAGGCAGAGAGATTCTTTGTACTCTCAGTCCACAAAGATAACTGGCATGTGATCAAACCTGCAACCAGGCAGTAAGCCTGCCTTTCCTGCACAGAGGATCTCTTCAATAGTGTCCCTGAAACTAGAGGGCCAATTAGTAGCATTATCTGCAATTGCCTCAAAACAAAACATAGTGACCAACTGGTCCTCTAGAGATAGATACTACACCAAGAGAAGCCATCAGCCAGACCAGCCCCGTGATCAGCAGGCTGCTGCACTTACCATCAGCCATAGCAGACACCTCATCCTGAAGTGCTAAAATCAGCTTGGCCTCTCGAGTGAGGTACTGGCAGCGGCGCTCCTCATGCTGCAGGACAGTGGCAATGCGCCGGGACAAGTTATGTAGACAGTTTATCACTGACGGGTCAGCATTGGCCTACAGGAGAGAGGCCAAATACTCAAAATACGTACACAGAGACAAAATTTAAAAGGAGCTAATACATGTGCACAGCAAAAGAATAGACCAAGCCAGGAGGTGGTGGCACACGCCTTTAATCCCAGCACTCGGGAGGCAGAGCCAGGTGGATATCTGTGAGTTATAGGCCAGCCTGGTCTATAGAGCGAGATCCAGGACAGGAACCAAAACTACATAGAGAAACCCTGTCTTGAAAAACTAAAAAAAAAAAGTGTAGACCATTAAAAAAAAGCCCTCTCAGGCTGGAGAGATGGCTCAGTGGTTAAGAGCACTGGTTGCTCTTTCTAGAGGACCCAGGTTCAATTCCGAGCATCCATATGGCAGCTTACACCTGTCTGTAACTCCAGTTCCAGGGATCCGACACCCTTATACAGACATACATTCGTGCAAGACACCAATGCACATAAAATAAATAAATCATTTAAAAAAAAAAAAAAAGGCCCTCTCCATTCCTTTCCACTAGGTTCCTCATAGGTAATTTTAACCTTCCAAAATTCCCTGTGCATGTCTACAGCCTACCTACATAAATGCTGGCTGACATCCCCACCTTACAGTCTTGGGCACAACTGTCTAAAGGGTTGCAGAGATGACTCTATGGGAATCCTCTATGGGGAACACACATTCCCACTATGCTAGGACTGTACAGAAAAGCAAGGGACAGCTAAGGGCACAGATCCTACCCACCTGTCATGTGATCCTGGGTCACAGGTCCTCATCTGAGGAAGGACAACCAACTGAGCAGAGAAAACTAGTCAAACACATACAGTACTCAGATCAGAGGCTGCCATGAGCAAAACCATGGAGGTTTCTGTAATCATTGCTGTGATCTGACCATTCATGAACATGTCTGGCCTACAGTATATAGGAATTCATTCACAACAGGCCACACTGTTACAGAACATGTAATACAGAAGTATTATGCTGTTTGCTAAACATCTGTCAGGGATGAGCTCTTCTTAGCAAAGAAGACCCAAGTTAACCGGACTACCAGCATGCTCCAGGCCCACGTCCATCCCGTTCCACCCCCAGCATCCACTGTACACCCACAATGACTAGGTCAAAGTAGAATGCAGAGGGTTCTCAGGTTAGAAGTGTCCCTCACCCCTCTGGAACCTATCAGAGACCACAGTCAACCAGCAGGTGTACACACCCAGACCGAGGGTGGAGCAGGCCACCGTGGGATCTATGGAGATGCTTGAAGGAGCAGATAACTGAGCCAAGCATGACTCAGTGTTTCTAGAAGCCACCAGGACTGCTGAGTAATACCTTGGGGTACAGGGTTAGAAGGGAGAGGGAGAAATGGCACTACTGATTAGGACCTCTGATGCTGTTTTCCCATCCTGTGTATTTTCCAGGGGACTCTGTGCCTATTACCTTAAATCAAAATCTTACCCAGACCATACTTTGTTAACCTGGAGCTAGAGAGAGTTTCTGTATTCTCAGTAAGTTCCATCTTTACAAAGAGAACTAGCACATGGGCAGACTTGGAAGCAGGCCTAAGGCATCCCCTGCATGTCCTAAATGGGCTGATTTACAGAGTACATACAACTGCCTCAAAATAACACACACATAGGAGTCTGAGTACAAACATTCCCACTCCAAAAGCAGGGAGAGAACAATCTTGGACACAGATTACTTCTTTGAGGAAAAACTGAAGTCACAGCTGAGTCTTACCCTCTGGCAGAGGTGCCACTAGCTGAGGCACAAAGGCATCCCTACATCAGCTGTTGGGGACCAACTGTTTTGAGTTTCCTCTTTGTGCAAAGTGGTTCTTACCTCCTCCCACCCCTATAAGGTCAAAGACATGCACTAACGGGCTATCTGGTGTGTACTGTTAGCACAGGCTAACACTGAGGAAGCAGCTGCCTTAGCTCCCAAGGCTATGCAGGGATGCTGAGAAAGCTGCCACCTAGAAGATGCCAGACTTTGATGGGAATGCTTATGAAGAGCACACTTGCAGCTAGGTGTGATAGTTTCTCCCTATAATGCCAGCATTTGGCAGGCAGAGGTAGAAGGATCAAGTCCAAGTCTACATATAAAGTTTGAGGCCAGTCTAGTCTCTGTGACACCATCTCCAGCAAACAAAGTAAACTTTCACAGTACAGAACAGGAAGCAGCACCAAAGTGACTATGTCATCACCCACGGGGCTTCCTGACAAAAGCTTGTATCCAAATATAACACCTTCAGAGTAACTTCCAGTCTGCAGGGCACAGAAAGTCAGGAAACAGGTATAACAGCCTGCCAATGAGACAAACTGGGATGTGGAAAATGTGGCCAGACAATGGGCAGGACAGCTAAGACTAGAGACAGAGATACCACACACACTGAGTGGGGGCTGCATCATGGCTCACACAGGCCAACAAGAAAACTATGCTCTCAATCAGGAAGTTTTAAGGACCAGGTACTAGTTAATACCAACTTATCGTGGTTAATTCTTGTCAGATAGAAAAGGGTATTATGGCATAAAATACCAGCCATTACTTTATAGATAAGTCTTGTAGTAATGCAATAATGAATGGACATACAATAGGCATGGGGCACATGCCTATAATCCCAGCACTTGTGAGGTAGAGGCAGAAGCATCAGGAGTTCTAGGTCAACCTCAGATACGTAAGAGTTCATGGTCAGTCTGGGATATACAAGACCATGTCTAAAATAGAAACAAAAGCCAGGCATGGTGGTACACACTTTTAATTCCAGGACTCAAGAGGCAGAGGCAGGAGGATCTCTGAGTTCGAGGGCAGCCTGGTCTACAGAGGGAGTTCCAGGACAGCCAAGACTATACAGAGAAACCTTGTCTCAAAAAAAAGGGAGGTAGAGAGGCAAGGTGGAAAGATGACTCAGTGGTTAAGAGCACTTGCTGCTCTTCCAGAGGTCCTGAGTTCTGTTCCTAACACACATCAGGTGGCTCACAACTGCTTGTAACTCCAGATCCAAAGGCTCTGACTCCTCTGCTGGCCTTGGACAGACACCTATGTACTCACTCATGCACATAAAATAAAAATAAATCTTAAAAAAAAAAGAATGGACATGAGGCCTAGGACTTGCTTTGAGATACAGAGGCATAAAAACTGCTGCTGGGCTCCTCATGGGTTTCTTGTTAAGAGGGATAAAATATGAGTCTAGATAGCAGGGATGAACAACATGAATGACATGGTGACATTACATTATAAATGTATTAGGTATAATTAAATTCTGTGTTTTATTTATCATTTGGTGTTTTAAGTCAGGATCTTACTATACAGCCCAAGACATGTGCAGTCATGCCTGACTTAAATTGTATGTTGTTGTTGTTTTGGGGTTTTTTTTAGGGTAATAGGGCACTAAGACAGGGTTTCATTAGCCCAAGCTGGCCTCAAACTCACCATGACCTTGAACTCCTGCTTGTCCTACCTCAGCTCCCCAAGTGCTGGGATTATAGGAGTGTACCACCTGGTCTAGCTGAGTGTTCATTTGTTTTGAGATAGGATCTCATTCTGTGGCATAGGCTAGCCTCAAACGTATGGCAATTCTCCTGCATCAGCCTCCCAAGCGCTGGGACCACAGGTGTGTACCACCATATACTTTTTTTTTTAATTTATCTAATTTTATTTTATGTGCATTAGTGTTTTGTTTGTGTGAGAGTGTTGGATCCCCTGGAACGGTAGTTACAAAGAGTTGTGAGCTGCCATGTGAGTGCTGGGAATTGAACTGGAGTCCTCCAGAAGAGCAGCCAGTGCTCTTAACTGCTGAGCCTTCTCTCCAGCCCCCATCACACACTTTAAAATGGAAAACATTCAGGACTAGGGATGTAGCTTAGTAACAAAGTGCTTGCCCAACATGCATGAGGCCCTGGATTCCACCATGACCGTAAATAGTGTTATATGTATGTATTTTACAAAAAAAGTTCAAGGAGGAAGAGGAGAAGGAGGAAAAACAATGAGCTTTGCTCCACCTGCACACCAAAAGTGTAAGTGCCATACCCAGAGTCTGAGCTCTGGGCCAATGAAAACCTCACTGGAACCTGGCTCTTCTCCCTTAGGCCCTCCTTCCTGATCTAAGCATTCGCGCAAACACTCACCCTCAGTGCAAACACCACGTTAAAAAGAATCATGGTGGGTGCTTCCCGCTTTGGAGATGGGTCTGTTTTGGAGACCTGTAAAAGAGCATAATTCTAATAAATCAAAAGACATGACATCCTTTCTGTCTGTCTGTCTGTCTGTCTGTGACAGACTAATACTATGAACTTTGGGGTGACCTAGAATTTACTATGGATCCAAGCTGGTCTTGAACTCACAGTGATCCTACCTCAGGCTCCCAATACTGGAATTGAAGGGGTGAGACACTATGGCCAGCAGTCAGCCGTGACATTCTACAGGAAGTCGTTCAGATCTGTCTACTTCATGCATGGAGAAGGGCTCCAGAGTGTGGTAAAATGAGAGAAAACACCCCAGTCTGTGAGAGGCGATCAGTGCTTTTGCTCAGAGAAGAGTCAGCCATAGAAACAGATGGACTACATGTGTGGAAGGAGCAGAATGGCTGGCACTCTGAGCTCCGTGACTAAAGGATCAAGCTGACAATGCCCCAAAGTGACAGGACAGAAAAGGATGCAAGGGGACAGAGAGCCCAGCCATGCCTCTGCTGCCGTGGCAAGTCCTCGGGACATCAGAGACACGACAGTGCTCAGCAGCCCTGATGAAAAGGGGCAGCCAGTCTTGCTAGAGAACCAAGTCCCTATCTCTTCCAGTTCTAGCGTCCAGGCAGCTTCAGTCACAAACACTGCAGCATTTAAAGGTACCACTCTGAGTGGCATGAGTTCTTTGAGCCTAATTCCAAATGTTGCCTAAAGAGGGAGTTATAACTCTCCCTGTAACACCCAGGAAATGTACCCATCCCTGCCTGTCACTGCAATTCTACACTAAGTGACTGTCAACCCCCCACCCCAATCCATAGACAGGAATCCAAGCCCTGTCATTAAAGACAATTGTAAGGAGGGAGGGTATTATCAAAGGAGCAAGATACTTCCAATGACCTCAGAAGCTCCTCACATGGATGAAGCTCTTTATACCACTTCTATATGGTATGGCATACTGAAACCCTTCTGAATCTAGGTGATGCTGTTATGGATCCTGCCTGTACGCAGAGTGGACTGCTCTAGTGGACAAGCTCCCTTGGTAATAGCACATTCCCCCTTGCTAACATTCCTCAGTACCCAAATACCCACCTATCAGAAAACAAATATAAAAAGGTTAGCACAATAACACATGCTAAAATGTGTTGGTTATTAAAGTATCATTTAACAGGTAGTGTTTGCACCATTTTTTAGAAAGCTCAGGAGTCAGACAATTGTTAGCTAATTCATTCTATGTCCTCTCTGGAAGCAAATACCCTATATATAAGAGGAAAGGCCCGATAGAAGAGACACAGACTGTAGTCAGCAAAGACTAGTCACAGAGAACTGGGGATGCAGCTCAGTGGCCAACAACCACACCACATGTAGAAAGCCTTGGGTTCTATCCATCACTGAATGAAAACACAAGCCAGTGGCAGGGACTACAGCACGTGGGGGCAGTACCCCTGTCATCCTCTACTGGATCCCCAGGACCTATGAGGGGACACAATTCAAGTGGCTATCAGGCCTGCTGCCCCAATGGCCCATTCACCACCATCCATGTCAGCACAGAAGAGGCCAGGCCCACCCACCCTAGAAAACTCCTACCTGCCGAGGAGGGTCATACCTGCCCCAGAGCATGCTGCAGCAGTGTTGGGTGCCCAACAAACCGTACATTATCAATCTTCAGTTCAAATTTTTGGCCGCACATTTCAGACTTGGTTGCCAAAATTGTTGCCAGAATAACATCCGAGAACCTTCAAATTTTAGAAAGGTAGGACGGAAATGCATTAACGAACATCACAGCACCGTGCCCAGTACCCACAGGGGGAGTGGCTCAAGAATGACAGTTCTGTGGAGCTACTTTGTCCCCAGTGGGTGGCATGTCTATCAGTGGTTCTCTTGCAGCAATCCCAAGGGTAGGGATGTAAAATCACCAGAATTACAGGTAGAAGGCAGGAGAAGCACAGGCTGAAGGCACATGCTGTCATTGATTGCATGCTGTATGAAATTAGAAGAGAAACAGCTGCGGTTTGCATTTAAAGGAAGATCAGCTGGGGCTGGCACTGCCCTCAGGAGCCACTCAGAGGCTCACAGGCAGAAGGGCCTCTCCTTACTGTACTTTGGTTTGTGGAACTGTACCTCTCAACCTCTGAGACCCCAGATCCTCCACAACAGGACCACAAAAAGGACCAGAGGGCAGAGCTCAATGATGCATGCAGTATGCTAACTACATCTTTTCAGCATAGCTGCCCAGCCCTTCCTTATCCTCAACACTTCAATTTCTCAGTTCTTATTGAGGGAATTTTGTACAAGGCATGCAGATGCACTGTTACAGGAACATGGGATGCATAGAAACCAAGTGTCATGGGGAAGTGGGAATGGCTGGGGTGTGAGATCTCACCCCTTCCACTAGGCATCTGTACATCTGTTCCCCCTATTGGCAAACCTAGTCCTCCCTGTCTGGGGGATCTGGATAAGTGAGTTGCCTGCAGGGAGGAGAGCACAGGGGCCTGGTGTTGCCTCTTATCTCAGAGAGCAGGGACTGAGGGCCTCCACTGAAGACACACAGGCACTGTTTCTGATCTGGTCCTGAAGGGAGAGAGCACCTATGCTCACTATCTACTAAGGAAAGCTTTCTAATATCTAGGGAGGGTGGTTTTAGGAAGACAGCTCCAGCACTACCAGAACCATAGTCTGCCTTGGGCAGAGAGACCCTTACAGTCCTGAAAGAGACTATTTGGGACAGACATTCCATTGTGGGACCTTAGTCTTGTTTCTTCTGGAGGCATTCTCAGTTGGGAGAAGGGAGACAGACTGACAACGTAACTCCTCCATTACAAGATGGAAAAGGAAGGTGAGCTTCAAGGAGCTGATGTGGCTCAACTCCAAAGCAGCAATGACACTGGGATAGAAAGTATCTAGGAGGGGCATTCATTCCAGGCCACCCTACACAAAGCAGGGACACAGGAAAACGGCCTGGAGACAGTACAGAGCCAAAGCCTGGCTACGTCAACATGTAAGACAAGCAGCCGTGCAAATTCTCCCACTTCTACCCATGCCAGCAAGAAAGCTCCAGGCTGTACGGCCTGCAGGGCTTATACTGGCTCCTGCAGAATGAGCAAGATCCTCCAGCAGCCACAGGGCTTCCAGGCCCCCAAATAAACCAGACAGAGAATGGGTCAGAAAAGGCTTCCTGGCCCTTTACAATGAGGGCTTGGTCAAACCTTTCAGCAGCAGTCTTATCACTGATATTCTGGGACCTGCAGGACCCATAGCCAAGTCCTTACTTCCTGCTTTCCTGGAACATTAATGTCTGGGGTGATTAAACAGATATGGAAGACTCCAGCATCTCAGACAAGGGCATTACAGGTTTTCTTCAAAGTCAACCTCTCTCTGCCCTATTCCACCTGTCTAAAGAACACATCAGGATATCAAAACCCTATCAAACACTTGGGTTCTGAGCTAGCCAACATTCTATATCACATCTAAACAAGCAGCACCCAACATTCTACCAACCAATGACTTAATACACAAAAGTAGCAGATGGGAGAATGATCTTAACCACTCCACAGCAACTCTTCCTTGATAGCCAAAAATCTCCACTAAAAACCCTCACTGTCATGAAGAGTCACAGACATGCCTCAGCTCTGGTCATAGAATTCCCAGAGGCAAGCAGTGGTATCTCAGCTTCCATTCATAAATACCAAAATCCAAATATGCCCTTGAAGGAGCAAAATCAAATCCCCCCCCCCCCTACAAGGCACAGAGATGTGTGTGCTGACGCTAAAGTGGCTGTCCTAGGTTCTGTTCATCTGAGCAGGTCTGAGCTGCATGCCACCTCTTAACACTACACACTTAGGATGAAAAGACACTTGCCTGGCTGTGGACTTCACATAGTGTTTGATGACATAATATGCACAAAGATAAAGTCATCTTGAGACCAAGAAAAGAGTAAAACTTATACATAGCAAATTACAAAGGACAAGGTTTATTCTTTCCAAAATTTACAAAAATCCTTTTGATGGTGAAAACATGGTAAATGTAACATAAGATAATAAAACAGCTACTATAAAAACTAAAAATTTCTAACTTGAACATCTAAGAAAAGCATATTTAGGAAGATGTAACAGTTGAAAAGCAGGCCAGGATTCTATTTTTAATAAATCATTCTGGAATAGGGCTATCCAAAAACAGAGGGAGAGAGACTGGAAAGGTCTCAACTCCACATCTTCAACTTGTCCTTTTTTTTTTTTTTAATGTGAATGAATGTTTTCACCTGCATGTATGTATGTGAACCAGGTGTGTACCTGAGGCCTATGGAGGACAGAAGAGGGCACTGGATCCCCTGAAATGAAAGTTACAGATAGTTGTAAGCTGCCATATGGGTGCTGGGAATTGAACCCAGGTCCTCTCAAGAGCAAGTGTTCTTAACCACTGAGCCCTCTCTCCAGCCTCTCAACCTGCCTATTGATGGAAACTCACATACTGTATGTACATCCATGGCTCACACAGGATGTACTGTTAGGGGACAAGACAGTACAGACTGCAAAAGCTCCTTATCACCTTCATGGGGACATTTTTGCCACTTCTTGGTATATTCAGTTCCATCTAATCCTGAGTCTCTAACTAAACACTCAAATACTCAAATGCTGTTAATAGTGTCCATGTGTCTATCTGTCTGTCTCTATCTATCTATCCCTCTCCCTCTCAAAACTAAAGGCAAGGAGCAATGATCGTGGGCCCTTGCTGTGGCAGTAGGACAGGAAATGAGAAACCCATATGTGGTGGTCCAACATCACAGGACTACTAGCTCCTATTTGGGGAGGAGGTCTGTACAGCACACCTGGTCCAGAAGTCTCTCTGGTGCCAGCCAACCATGCTTTAGGTTCTCGAGAGATGTGAAATAGCTAAATAATTCTAGATGGGAAAGGGCAGAGGCTGTGGGAAAATCTGGGCTTCTGAAAGGCAGGGGGCGTTCCAAGCTGGGGCCTATGCACCTCGTTAGTCATTCTTCAACATTGAGAGAAATTAGGCAGGAAGCACAATTACAAGAAGAGAAGGCAGCCGGAATCAAGACAGAAAAGGGGGGAGAGATCTTGGTCTTACCCTGCAACCAATTGCTCATCGGTTGGAGGACATGGCTTGCTGAAATGGGAACAGGACCATCAAGACCAAACAAATCATTGTTTCTTAAAAACCATGAAAAGTTACAAGGTTGTTTTATAAAAACAGCATTAACGTCTAGCAGAAGCACCATTATAAAGTATTAGCTGAATGGAGCAACTTACCGGAGGAGAAAGAAGACATACATACCCCAGATGAACACTTACCAAGGGATTGTTCTCACTAAAGCTCACATTCTCAAAATACAGGCCAGGAGAAACTGAGAAACACTGTTCAGAACCCAGGACATTGCAAGGCTAGACCCTAGTGTCACAAGACTTAGCTGGACAGCTGAGGACAAGTATCTGACCTTCCTAACAGACCACATAAGATGCCTGGACAGAAAAGCCTTCTGAACTGTAGTGTCATATGAGTATCGTTCACCCCAGTTCTTGGAACACTGTGGACCACCTGCATCCTGACCTCCCTGAGCCTCTACCCCAGCTGGAAAGGAGGTCACAGTAGGACAAGCACACTTTTGCCAGAAAACTGGGGTTTCTGTACTATCTGACTCAGGTGTTTAGTTCAGTATTTTATGTTCCTGTGAAGAGCATTTTGTTCTCGAACATGCTGCTTTCCAAGCAATCATGGAAAGCTACATAAGGGCCCTACCTGGACTACCCGCTGTGGACCCCTGTCCAGAAACAGGATGGCCAAAGACTCATGTAAAAGAAAAGTATATCAGAGGAGCCCTTCCTTAGCTGCTTCAAACTTAAGCTCCTCACATTCGCTAGCACTGAAGGGGGAGCTGTTTAATAGACTTCACCTAGCAGTCTAGCAGCTCAAGCCTCACTCAGCTTGATCTCCTACAACTAGCCAAGTCACCATGGGCTATCTGACATAACTTTCTACAGTGATGGCTACATTCTAAGTGTGCCACTGAGCAACCTGAAAGGGGGAGGAGGCAACACGGGGCATAGGACACTAAGGAGCTGGATTCTTCTTTAATCTCAGAGACATTTATTTATTGACTGGTTGGTTTTGAGACAGGGTCTCCCATATCTCAAGTTAACCTCAAATTCACTATAAAGCCCAGGATGACCTTGACCTTCTGATCCAGTTGCCTCCATCTCTTAAATTCTGGGACTGCAAGAATTCACCACCATGCCCAGTTTATGAAGTGCTGGGAATCCAAGTATTTCTGCGTAAATAGCCACACTGGCCATGATCCTGACTGAAGAGCACAGTTCTGGTCCTTGATTACAAAGGGCAGACAAGCCCACTCGGCTGTTTCCACCCGGAAAGCTGACAAGCAGGAATCTCCTGCAGTTCCGGAAAGGAAAGCACCTTTGGGAACAGCCCAGGAAGACAGAATGGGCTTTGCAGCACTGCACTACTTCGGAAAGAAGCTGGGGAGTTGGGAGGGGCCCGGGGCCCCAAAGGGAATTAGTCTGCACCTTGTAATCATGGGGGACAGGAGTCAGCAGACGCTATCAAGTTAAAATTACCAAATGAAGCAGTTCTCAAGTTCAGCTGAAGAACTCAGACAAAAGCACTCTCCTCCCACTGTTTTCTCTTTTTATTATGCTAACTACTGAAATGAGCCCCTAGAAGACATTTGTGTACGTCCCTAAAATTCACTGGCAGGAATTAGATGCTGGTTTCATCCCTAGGAAACTTCTCTATGAAAGCAAGACTGTTCACAGCCAGGCATAGCCGCATGCATGCTGTCCTTTGATCCAGCACTCTGGAGGAGAATCAGAGGCAGGGGGATCTCTGTGAGTCTGAGGCCAGCCTGGTCTACAGAGAGTTCCAAGACAGCCGGAGTTACACAGAGAAACCCTGTCTTGAAAAAGTCAAGAGAGAGAGAGACAGACAGAGAGAGAGAGAGAGAGAGAGAGAGAGAGAGAGAGAGGGAAAAGAGAAGAAAATGGAAACAAAGAAGGCTGTTGAAGTCTCCTCTCCAGGGAATCTTGGGGGCAGGTGACCGTGAGGGCAGTCCTGCTCCAGAGCGGTCTGTGGCACAGGGAAAAACAAGACACATCTGCCCCAGTATTCAGGGACAAAAGGGTTTTGTTTGGTTTTGTTGTTTTGAGACAGTCCCATGCCTCATGAGGCTGGCCTCACAACTTGCTAAGGATCTGAGGCTGGCCTTAAGTTCCTGATCCTCTCTGCATCCACCTTCTAAGTGCTATTATTACAAGCAGGTACCACCACAGACAGCTGAGCCAAAAGCTATCTGTGTTCATGTGACACACTTATTTCAAGCCACCATCCTTAAGGGAAAAAACAAACAAACAATAACAACAACAACAACAAACCCCACAGGCCTCTACACCAAGAACTCCTCTAAAAGGACCAGCAATTTTCTATCCCCAGCCACCCCAACATGCACCTCCCCCCGCCCGCCCCCGCCGCCGCCGCCGCCGCCGCCCCCCCCATGCATACACACACTCTCCTACCATGCTCACAGGAGAGGCTACAAACCACATTTTGGGAGCTAAGGAGGGCAATATGGTCACCTGCATTGTTCATGCCTCAAATGCATGAAGCCCTGGATTGATACCCAGAACCACATACAACTGGTTATAGTGGCACATGCTGTCATTACAGCACTTAAGAGATAGAGGTAGGAAGATCAGAAGATCAGCTACACAGAGGCCAGCCAGCCTGAACCCTTACCACAAAAAACTAAAAGTGAGCCAGGAGATGGTGGTGAATGCCTTTAATCCCAGCACTCGGGAGGCAGAGCCAAGTGGATCTCTGTGAGTTCGAGGCCAACCTGGTCTACGGAGTGAGATCCAGGACAGGCACCAAAACTACACAGAGAAACCCTGTCTCAAAAAACCAAACCAAAACAAAACTAAAAGTGAAATAAAACAAAAACAAAGGAAAAAACCCCACATACTTTTGGTACTGTAAATCGCAGGGGTGGATATGGTGCCTTCTCAAAGAACTGCCAGGAAACAGTACTGACTCACTACAAAGCAAAGAGCCAGTGTGGGAGTCTCAGCTCCCTTTTCCTTTACCCCACACAGGCCCCGTCTATGTTTCAGGGGATCCAGGGCAAGTAAATCACAATCTTCTCTCTGTTTCCTAGACTCATGCTGTCTCTTACTAACCTTTAAAACGCACATAAGAAGGCAGAAGTAGGGGCTGGAGAGATGGCTCAGCCCTGGCTGCTGTTCCCAAGGACCAGGGTTCAGTTCCCAGCACCCACATGGTGGCTCACAACTGTCTGTAACTCTAGTTCCACGAGATTCAACACTCTCACACAGACACACGTGCAGGCAAAACATCAATAAAGTAAACTTTAAAAAAGAAGGCAGAAGTAGTTGTTTATGAATGTAGACCTGACAGTCCTCCTAGACACAGAGGAGCAAATACAGGCAGAAGAAGGACTTGCCTTTCATCCAGGCCTGAAGCAGGCCCTAGCTGCCACTGTCACCTGAGAAAGGATGTGCCCAGGCTGCACTGTACCTGAGCACTGCATCTGACTAGCATGTGCTAAGGAATCAGGTCTGAAGACAGCCAAGGGATCTGCAAGCCTCTTATTGGAGAGAAATGTATCACGACTCCTTTACCAACCACATAGCATGCACACTAGCCACAGCTGGTGCACGGGCTGAAATCTCTGAGCAAGTCGGGTAGCAGTGCCACCCCAGCTCTGCACTCACAACATGGAGGAGAAGGACACCAGTTATCTCAGAGGGACAAATATCTGGGTCAACAGGAGGGTAGAGCTCTGGTCAGGCCAGGGAAGGGAACCAGGCCTCCTGCCCAGAATGGCTGGTGAGCCCTTACCTGGAGTCACCATCCTGGTCATCAACATGTTCGCCCGTGTTGTTGACAGCGTATCTGCTGCGTGGTTTATCTGAGTGAGGGCAAAAGAAGACTGGCTAAGAAAGTAGGATCTCTCCACACACAAGATTGTGGGCTATTAAAACCTGTGGCTTCCACTGTCTACACAATTATTATTCAGCTACAAAGAGGAACAAACTCATACGGCTTGAAAATATTAGGTTGAATGAAATAACTCTGATATACAATGTCAAATATTATTTATATGAAAACACTATAGTAAGCAAATTCATAGGGCTACAAAGTCATCTGGATAATAGCAAGGGCTGGGAAGAATAGGAAATGAAATATTACTTATCATTACAGAACTTCACTTTAGATGATGAAAGTTTCGGAAATACATATTGGTGACAGTTTCACAATGGAAAGAATGCAGTTAATGCTACTGAGTCATATACTTAAACTGGTTAAAATGGCAAATCTCACGTTATAATAAAAATGTTCAGGGGTTAAGGATGCATGTAGCTCAGTGGTGGTGCTTAGCATGTGAAACCAGGTTCTATCTGGAGCACAGAGGAAAATCGTAAGATGGTTTCCAAGAAGTTATGACAATGTGGGGAAACAGCTACTCTTTGAGGAGGAGATTGAGACAGGACCTTACCATGCAGCCAGGGCCAGCCTCAATCTCTATATAGCTGAGGCTGGACTCCTCACCTATCTCCTAAATGTTGGAGATTACAGTGTTGGGATTACAGATGTGGGCCACCATGCCCAGCTATGGATCTTAATTTTCTTTCTCTTTTCTTTTTTTTTTGTTTTTTTTTTTTTAATTTTTAAATGTACATACCATATCCCTTATACATATAAACAATTCTTTACTAGAACACTATGGCTTAAAAACCTGGTTTAAAACCCATATGAGCCAGGCGGTGGTGGCGCATGCCTTTAATCCCAGCACTCAGGAGGCAGAGGCAGGTGGATCTCTATGAGTTCGAGGCCAACCTGGTCTACAAAGGGAGTTCCAGGACAGACTCCAAAGCTACACAGAGAAACTCTGTCTCGAAAGAAAAACCAAAAATTTTTAAAAAATTAAAAAAAAAAAAAATAAAAACTATGGGAGATCCAGGACAGGCACCAAAACTACAAGAGAAACCCTGTCTTGGAAAAAAAAAATGATATAACCATATGGAAAAATAATAAATTATGTTGGCTTTTGAGGGCCAACATCCAAGGAAATCCAACAACAACAACAAATATAGCCACATCCTGGCTGTCACAGCTCCCCTTCCACAGGGCTCTGGAGGCAGGCAGGTAGCAAGTACCCAGACCACACTAGCTCTTAGGGGCCTCTACCTTCTACCAAGATAAATTAATTTTAAGGCCAAGCGTGGTGGTTCATGCCTTTATTCCCAGCACTCAGGAAGCAGGAGGATCTCTGTGAGTTCAAGACTAGTGTAGTCTAACTCCAGGCAGCCAGGGATACACAGTAGGATCCTGTCTTAAGTAAGTAAATTAATTTTAAAACAAGACAATAAATGTTCTAAAGAAAAACCTCTGAGTTTTCTCTTGTTAATAATCTTAAAATGCTCACTTGCAATCCAGAACCAGAGAGGAAGGGTGTCCCAGTTTAAGACTAGTCTAGTCTACACAGCAAATTCCAAGCCAACCTTGACTCAAAATAAACTGACATCATCCAGGGCAGAAGGCCTTAGAGATAGCAAAACTCAGAAACCACAAGAGACTAGATTGAAAACCTGACTCCATAAAAATCAAAATTCTGGCAAAAACTACACAGAAAAAGCAAACTGGCTACCTACTGTGATTTTTAAAAAAAATTTCTTTTTGTTTTTTTTTTGAGACAGGCTCTTACCATGTAGCTCTAACTAATCTGGACCTCACTATGTAGACCAGGCAGGCCTGGGACTCAGAGATATGTGCCCACCTCTGCACCTAGAGTGCCGGGATTAAAGGCATGCTGACCACCACTCCTGGTCCAAAATTCTTACTTTTTTTGTTTTGTTTTTCAAAACAGGGTTTCTCTGTGTAGCCCTGAATGCCCTGGAACTCGCTCTGTAGACCAGGCTGGCCTCGAACTCACAGAGATCCACCTGCCTTTGCCTCCCAAGTGCTGGGATTAAAGGCATGCACCACTACCACCCAGCAAAATTCTTGCTTTTTAACTCAAATATATAATAATTCTTTCAAGTCTATAAAGAAGAAATTAAGTATTCAAGAGGAAATCAGGCACAGGATATGAATTCTCTGAAAAGTAATTGCAAATGGCTCTGAAGATAGGGAAACATGCTTGTTCTCAGTAAGACAAATAAGAAATGCACAATAAGACTATCAGATACACCCAGGCAGTGGTAGCACATGCATTTAATCTCAGCACTCCAGAGGCAGAAGCAGGAGGATCTCTGTTGAGTTTAAGCCCATTTGGTCTACAGATTGAGTTCCAGGACAGCCATGGCTACACAGAGAAACCTTGTCTCAAAAAACCAAAACAAAACAAAACACTATCAGATGCAGCCTTTTGTCATTCGACTAATAAAGACTGAAAATTAATCTGTTTAGCACATGACCATTAGCCCTCAGACTCAACCACACGACTCAAGATTTGTTAGTACAGATAGTCTACAAAAGAGTAATATCCAGAAAGGACATGTGCAGTTTGTGGGTTTTTTATTGATGGTGGTGGTAGTGTTGGGGAATGTGTATGTGACCTATTAGCACAGGTGGAGGCCAGAGCAAAATGTGAAGTGTTTTCCTTTATCGACATCTTACTGCCTTGAAACAGGGTTTCTCACTGAACCAGAACATTACCCTTCCGGCTTGGCTGGCTGGCCGGCCAGGGAGCTCTCTAAATCAGCCCATCTCTATCACTCAATGACAGGCACCACAGCCATGCCAGCCTTTTCACATAGGTGCTGGGGGTTCAAAGTGAGGTCCTCAAGCTTGCACAGCAAGCGCTCTTACCCACTGAACCACCTGCCCAGCCCCCAAAAGATTGAAAAAACTGTAACAGAGGACTAGATGAACAATTCATCGTATGCTTATCTCATGGAATTCCCTGCAGCCATTAAAAAGAACGAGACTTCTACAAAGGTTGATCCTGTATTTAAGACAGACATCAAATACAAATAAAAACGGGCAAACAGTGTATTTCCACCTCTACTTAGAACAGAATGTGTGCTCATGCTTGTGTTTACATGGACGGTTCTGGAGAACGGTAGAGGTGGTAGCCCCTTTAGGGGAGATGGGAGGGGGTACTGAGAGCATGATATCAACTGTTTTGTAGCTTTAAGCCCTTTGTATCATATTACCAAGTTTTAAGAATAATAGTCACCCACAGAGGAAGGCTATTCTCATGCAGTAGTGCACTATAAGAACAGGATGTGTTCAACAGATGAAGAGGCTTCCAGGCAGATGATACAGCACAAAAAACGAGCGTCCTGCGACTCGTTGGGAGGTGGGAGCTATTTTATTTTTTCGTGGATACACTTTTGAAGTTTATGTCCCGGAGGGATGATTATCAAAACGGTGAGCGGTTATCCCCGCAATGGGCAAGGAGCAGAGCTCAAGGGCAACTTCAGACTTTACAGGAATCTGTACTTTCTAAAATAATTAATAAATTCGTGTCTGTGTGTAAAACCCGGTGTCTTTTTGTTTTTGTTTGGAGAAAAGGTTGGCCTTGAACTCACGGCAACGCTCCGGCCTCAGCCTCCTGAGAGCTGGGATTATACGTGTGCACCGCTGTTAGAGCCTGCGAGTCTTAGGTATTTTGACACTGTTTCCTAGGCTGGAGACTCTGGAGTCGTGCCGTGGCCCTCCTCTTCCTCCTCCTCCTCCTCCGCCGCCGCCGCACGGGGCCCTGCGCGCGGGCAGGGCGGGTGGCCGCCAGGCGCCACTTACTTGTCTGGGACGCGGGGTGCTCCTGGCTCCTCTGGAAGGGGTACCTGAAGAGCAGCTTATTGCCCCTGCTGCCCGAGCTCACCAGGATCACGCTGATGGGGCTGGTATTGTCCCCCATCCTGCGGGGGCCGGGGCGGGGGCCTGAGGGGAACGCGGTGGGGACCGGAGACGGAGGGTGGGAGCCGGAGCCAGGCGCCGGGCCCGCGGGGACACGGAGGGAGCCGGCGCCACGGCCGGGACACAGACGCGCGCGGCCTCGCTCTCGCGAGACTTCACCGGTGCCGGGGGAAGAGCCGCGGAGCACCACCCTGCGGGGCCTCTGCGCAGGCGCGGACGGCCGGACGCGCAGGCGCGACGCGTTCTCGGAGCTGCCGTGGCTCTGCAAGGCAGTGTGTCTGTGGTTTAAAGTCACACGCTTGCTTTGACCAGAGAGTACAAACTTAAAAATATGAGAAGGAATCGGGCGGCGGTGGCACTCGAGGGGCAGAGGCAGGTTGATTTAGTTCGAGGCCAGCCTGGTCTACAGAATGAGCTCTATGACAGCCGGGGCTACACCGAGAAACCATGTCTTCCGGGAGTGGGGGGGAAGAGGTCGGGTTCATACCAGTCTGGGTATCACATAACCAAGGAGCACTAATTTATTTTAATTATTTCCCAAATTTTATAAAGACAAAAAATAGTCTTACTGCTTTTTTTTTTTCAACTCTTACTCAGAGATAAGGTGTCATTTGATTACTTGCCAGTGTCTGAGGATGACACTTACTTTTGCCCTTTGACGGTTTGGATGTGTTCTGTGAAAGGAATGGTATCCTCTTACTCATTTTGCAAAGCCTTTATCCCAATCTTGTTTGTTTTGAGTGTTGTATAATGTTACTGAGGTCTCCCGTGTTTCCCAGCAGGACCCCTAGACCTAGACCGGAAATCAGGAGACAGGGGAAGTGAGGCTGGGAAGGAAGCAAATGGGGATATGGGACTGGGCGCCTGGGGATGGCTAAAAGGTATCATGGGACCTTCCCACAGAGACTAGGTGCCCAGGCACTCGGCCAGGAAGGACTGTGGTCCAGGTTACTTCATTAGCCGGGGCCTTGGGACTCCAGTGGTCATCTCTGGGATTGGAAGGGCCTAAATGAAGGAGCCCAGTGTTTCCCCAGTTAGCGATCTTAGGACCCACTTTTTGCCAGCCACCTTCAGAGGAGCATTCACAGTTTACTTTTCTATGCAATCAACAGTGACAGCCAGGCTTGGTGGAGACTTATGTTTCCAGCTACTAGAGAGACTAAAGTAGGGGGAAAGAAAGTTAAAGCCAACCTGGGCAACTCAGTGAGACCTCTCAAGAAGGAATGAGAAGGCTGCAGATGTTGCTTAGTGGTGAGCACATGGCTGTTATGCACAAAGCCCTGGGCTCCATCTTTTTTACCACTGCTAACTCTAGTACCAGATTCCATTCTACAACGTTCTGGTTATTTCCTCCCAGGCCGCCTTACCCAATACTGACAGCACTGGAGAGGAGAGCCCAGACTCCTCAGTGGATCATCTCAACCCCCAAGTTGTCCATATCATTGCTAAGAAACATCATCAGCTATCACAGAAATCAGAACTTAAGGTCACACTGTCAACTGTGGACCAATGAATGCCACTGTGGACCCCAGTTTTTTCACCAAGAGTAGGATTTGAAACTGTTCAGTGAAACACGAGGGCTAGCCTCAGCTCTGCAGGGCATATCCTCTGACTGACTGCTGGATTAAAGAAGTGAGTCCTCATTTTTTATTTTTTATGTGCATTGGTGTTTAGCCTGCATGTCTGTGTGAGGAAGTCGGTTCCACTGGAACTGGAGTTACAGACAATTGTGAGCTGCCATGTGGGTGCTGGGAATTGAACCTAGGTCCTCTGGAAGAGCAGCCAAGGCTTCTAACCAGTGAATCATCCCTCCAGTCCCCGAGAGTGCTCATTTCAATTTTAAATAATGTGGTGTCATAAACTCCTTTATAGAAGAAAAAACTGGAACTTTGGACCCTTGGTCCCCACCCTACCCCCAGGGTCTCCCTTGTGCAGAGTGGGAAACCACATGGATGTCAGACCTTATCAATCCTGTCACTTGGTCAGTCAGAGGGCTGGGTGGGGTTCACAGACACTATCTGGGAGCACCTTCTCCACTGGGTGTTCCTGCCTCTCCAAGGGCCTCTAGCCACTTGCCTAGAAGAGCAAAAGGATAATTTTAAATGCCATGTCCTGAGTTCTTGTGGCTAGAGGTGACCCCTCATCACACTGACGTGGAAGTTAAGTCCACTTCACCATAGAGGTTTAAATGGTGAAACTGAACTTACAAGGTTAACTTGCCTCCCACGGTCACCTTTGGGGGCGGGGGTGTGTTCTACAGATCCCCAGCCTGGTCTTCTACTGGATTAACCAGGCAGACATCTCGTCCCAGCTACTCAAACTCAGAATGTGCCTGGAGCTTGCAATTCTGACTACAGATCAGCAGCTTCAGCATCCTGGACTCTGCACAGGTCTGGGCTCTTTGTGTCCACAGGGGGAGAGACCAAGATTGGCCTCTATGCAGTCAGCAGCCCAGCCCACACTATGCAGCAGCTAGATCTCGCTTCTGTTGGAACTATAGGCACGTTTATAACGTCCCTGAGCTTCTATTTCCTTACGTTTAAAACAAATCCCAGTGACAGAGAACTGCCCTTACAGAGTGACAACGAGGGGTGTGGACTCAACACAGAGAGTTTGGTGCCACGTGAGGAACTTAGAAAGCACTTGACAAATGTCAGTGGTCATACATCACACAAAAGCAATCCAGTACAAACTGTTGCAATTACACTTGATGGCATTGCAAAGCTTTTAAAAGTATACTTAGAATCTCTCTTAATCCTGACATTTGGTCATGCTTTTATTCTTGTTTGTTTGTTTTGTTTTGGAACAGGGTCTCTCTACATAGTTCTAGCTGTCCTGAAATTCACTATGTAGATCAAGCTGACCACATAAACTCAGAGATGTGCCTCCTGAGTGCTGGGATTAAAGGTGTGTGCCACCACATCCAGCTACTCTTTTTTTTCTTTTTTCTATTATCAGCTTGATACAGTACAAATTCTTATCCTAATAGTGAAATGTTTCACTGAGGCTTGCCCAGTGATTGAGTAAAACCAAAACTTATTATAAGCCACAGTCATCCTAGGGTCCCCCCTGCTATGTAACCTCCCTGGTTCTGTGGGTTGCAGTCTGATTGTTCTTTGCTTTATACGTAGTATCCACTTATGAGTGAGTACATACCATGTTTGTCCTTCTGGGTTTGGGTTACCTCACTCAGGATGATATTTTCTAGTTCCATCCATTTGCCTGCAAATTTCATGTTGTCATTGTTTTTCTCTGCTGAGTAGTACTCCATTGTGTTTATGTACCACATTTTCTTAATCCATTCTTCAGTTGACGGGCATCTAGGTTGTTTCCAGGTTTTGGCTATTACAAATAGTGCTGCTATGAACATAGTTGAGCAGCATGTATCTTCTTTTTTTTTTTTTTTTTTTTTTGTTTTTGTTTCACAGGGTTTCTCTGTGTAGTTTTGAGCCTTTCCTGGAACTCGCTTTGGAGACCAGGCTGGCCTGGAACTCACAGAGATCCGCCTGCCTCTGCCTCCCAAGTGCTGAGATTAAAGGCATGCATCGCCACTGGAGCATGTATCTTTGTGGTGTGATTGAGCATTCCTTGGGTATATACCCAAGAGTGGTATGGCTGGGTCTTGAGGTAGATCAATTCCCAACCAGCTACTCTTTATTTAACTTTATTTTATATATTTGATATTCTGATTTGATTTGAGACTGGAGAATCAGAAGTTCAAGACCATCCTTGTCTATATAATGAGTTTGAGTCCAGTTCTAGACACACAAAACCCTACCTGCCCAAAAAATGTTTAAAAAGTGAACAAGTGAAAAATAACATGGGCAGCAAGGCATGGTGGCACATATCAGCAACCCCAGCATTCCAGAGGTCAAAGCAGGAAGTGATGATTTTCACTCCCTTGGCTTCGTAGTGAGTTCTGAGCTAGTCTGGACTACATAGTGAGGATCTGTCTCAAAAAATACACAAAGTTGTCAAGCATGGTGGTACATGCCTGTAACACTCAGGAGGTAAAGACAAGAGGGTTGCTGCAAGTTCAATACCACGGGGGACTGCATAGCAAGTCCCCAGGGAGTTAGGTTGACATAGCAAGACCTTAACTCAGAAAGCCAGGGGGAAAAAACAAACAAAAAACAAACCACAGAAACTGGGCCAGTGAGATGGCTTAGTGGGTCAAGGACTTGTCACTAAGTCTGACAACCTGAGTTCCATCCCAGAGAGCAACATGGTGGAAGGAGCCGATTCCCACGTACTCTGGTCTCCACACATTCGCCATGGCGTGCCACAATGCCCCTCCCCCACCACAAACAGTAAATAAGATAAAATTTATTTTTTAAATACAAAAATAATAACATAACATTTTAAAGGTAAACAGTCAGTAGTATTTTGTACGTTCATGATAGTGTACAACCACCTCTCTCTAGTTCTAGAATGTCGTCATCTTCCCCGAAAAGAGATCTTCCTATAAGCACCATTTCCCCCTCTCCCCTCTCCCCGGGCCTGATAACGGTCATCCACTCTCTTCAGATCTGCCTGTTCTGGACAGTTACTGGACATGGAATCACAATGCACAACTTGGTCAATCTCACTTTCTATAATGTTTTCAAGGTTTATCCATGTCGCAGTGTGTATCATCCCTTCATTTTTATGGCTAAACTGTCTCATTGCAAGGGAATACCATAACTATAATTTGTCTGTCATACATTGATGGGCATCTAAGGTGTTTCCAACCTCAGGGTATTTCAGATAGAAAGATATGACATTTTTCCAACAGGTCAACAAATTCACAAATTGACTACGTCAAAATTACAAACTTATTGCTGGGCGGTGGTGGTGTACACCTTTAATCCCAGCACTTGGGAGGCAGAGGCAGACGGGTCTCTGTGAGTTCAAGACCAGTCTAAAAAAAAATATTACCAACTTCTTTATTTTTTTTTTCCTTCTTCTTTGAGACAAGCTCTCTGTCCTGGAACACACTATAAAGCCTGACCTCAAACTCATGGCAATTCTCCAGCTTCAGCCTCCACAAAACTTAGTATTACAACTGTGTGCCACCACTCACAGCTTGAGGTTAGACACTGTCACTGTTACTTGTCAGAATGAGGCAGAGCTGAGCCTGGCGGTGGTGGCACATACCTTTAATCCCAGCACTCGGGAGGCAGAGCCAGGTGGATCTCTGTGAGTTCAAGGCTAGCCTGGTCTACAGAGCGAGATCCAGGATAGCACCAAAGCTACACAGAGAAACCTGTCGCGGGGGGGGGGGGGGGGGGGGGGGGGGATGAGGCGGAGCTGGAGATGTGTCTCAATGCAGAGCATCTACCTAGCATGGGCAAGGCCCGAGGTCGATTTGTAGTGGAAGGAGGCGCTACAAGCACAGAGTTGGGAGTGATGAACGCGTGTAAGACTGACAAGGAAATATATCCAGAGTATTTGTCAAACTCTGCCACATCAGTGAGAGCAGCGCAATGGGAGAACGAGCGTCCGTTAGATACTTCAGGAAGAGGAAATCCAGCAGCCAGGGAAGTTGTGAAAAGGGCACAGCCTCACTCACCACCAGGAAACCACGAGAGAAATCACTGTACTCCAAACCAGAAAGGGACTAAATCAGAAGAGACTAGAAGACCAACAGGGTAAGATGTTTGGGAGGGAAACTCACACCACCAGAGAAATATAAATTGACCAACTATAGGGGCTCGAGAGATGGCTCAGCAGTTAAGTGCACTGACTGCTCTTCCAGAGGACCCAGGTTCAATTCCCAGCACCCACATGGCAAGCTCACAACTGTAAGTCCTGTTCCAGGGGGGTCTGACACCAATGCACATAAAATAAAAGTTAAATAAAAAATTGACCAGCTATTTGGAAAAGTCCAGTGTTCTTTTTCTGACTTTGAAAGGCCATGTGCCAGGGCAAGAGAGGGAGCTCAGTTGGTAGAGTGCTTGCCTAGCATGCATGAAGCCTCGGGTTCAATCCTGGCACCACAGAAACTGAGTTTGGTGGCACATGTCTGGTAATCCCAGCACTCAGGAGGTAGAGGCAGAAGGATCAAAAATTCAGAGGTCATCTGTGGCTACCTAGGAAGTTTGAGGCTAGCCTGGGATACATGAGACCCTGTCAGAGTTGGAGTGGAGAAATCAGGGAGGGGGAAAAAAGGAGATTTGGGTTGTTTCCACTTCGGACTATGATGAATAATATTGTTACGCTAGCCCTGACTGGAGACAGCCGTTGGTTATACTACAGCTGTTGGTTTCAAGAGCAGCCTAGAGGACTGTCTTCCTGTGGTTTATTGGCTGTTCTAAACCAAAAGAGGCCGAATTCCAGCACTCGGGAGGCAGAAGCAGGCAGATCTCTGTGAGTTCGAGGCCAGCCTGGGCTACAGAGCGAGTTGCAGAACAGCCAGGGCTACACAGTGGAACCCTGTCTCAAAAACCACAGTTCACAAAAACAAAAAGTGATGGTGTTGCTATGAACATACTCCCATTGTTATTTTATACATATGCTTCATTTCTCTTGAGTGTATATGCAGTAATGGAACAGCAAGACCATACACTACCACTTCTATTTATTTATTTGCTTGTTTGTTTGTTTGTTTGTTTAGAGACGGGATCTCTCTACATAGCCCTGGCTGTCCTGGGACTCCCT
>NC_081423.1:18007699-18150199 GCF_949786415.1 Peromyscus eremicus
CTGGTGGGCTGGCAGCATGGTGTGGCAGGGGAAGGAGTGTGTGGGATAGAATCAGGAGGCCTGGGTGTGAGTAGTGAGCCCTGCCTGCTGCACAGGTGAGGCAAGAGTGCTAACTGGAAATGGCCTTGGATGTTCTTTCAACAATCTAGAAGAGGCTTCCCCTCCCTTGGCCCAAGCACTAGCCAGAAAGGGGATACAAAAGGCCATGGTGCGTTCTGGGAACGTGGTCTGGTTCTAAGACAGAAGACCATCCACCTCTGTATCTCAGTAAGAAACTGCTCACCAGGCCTGGGGAGTCACGGGGGAGGGGCAATCCAGGTCCCCCATTGCCAAACTTTGCCACTGAAAGCCCCTCTTGTCTGCCCAGACTACCCAAGAGCCCACGTGTTGGGGTACCTGCTCACGCATTCCACATCTATCTGTGGGTCTTCCCTGCCTTGG
Source organism: Peromyscus eremicus (assembly GCF_949786415.1). Taxonomy (NCBI): domain Eukaryota; kingdom Metazoa; phylum Chordata; class Mammalia; order Rodentia; family Cricetidae; genus Peromyscus; species Peromyscus eremicus. Next base: position 18,008,141 of record NC_081423.1, read on the forward strand.
TGTCCCTCTCTATCATCAGTCCTGGAGGCCCGAGGTCTGTCAAGGATACAAACATCTTCTCCAACTGACAGTCACCCACACCTCAGCCTGCTTAGACTCAAATCCTTATCCCCAACTTTCTTCTCCTCGTACATAGCAGTGAGCAACAAGAAACTGAGACCCTGGCCACCCACTGTAGAAGTCCCATAGTCCAGGAAAGGGAGCAAGTGCATCAAGCCAACCAAAGAATAGACGTGAGGGCTGGAAGATGGCTCAGTCAGTCAAGTGTTTCCTACACAAACGTGAGGAGCTGAGATCAATCATCCACATACACCTGGGCATGCATCTCTACACCCACAGGTCAAGCTCCGGACCCATGGTTTGGGAGTCATTTTTGTTTGGTCCAATTAAACAGCTCATCCACCAGCTCTGGTCATGCAGCTCCTGGTCCAATCTAAGGCAGGGCAGATTCTCACACCAGACACAACTCAGAAAAGAAGGCATAAAAACAAAAACAGCATGAACAGCCAAAACAGCACATCTCCCACCAAACCCACTGCTCCTACAGACGCATAGCCTAATGAAAGCCGTTGAGCTGAACCCAGGACACAGAACTTAAAAGAACAACCATAAACTTTATCAAAGAATTTCAAGAAGACACAAATGCTTCATTGAACTTTGAGAATAATAAAAACACCTCAGCGGTGTTCAAGAAAATACAAATACCCAGCTGAAGGAAATGATGAAGGTAATTCAGGATTTGAAAACTGGATTCAGTAAAGGAATGAAAACACTGAAGAACACACAGGAGAAGTGAAGATGGAAACAAAAACTCAGGGGAAGCCTGGCCAGGAGAACGAGTCAAACAGAAGGTAGAAACAGGACTCAAATGGAAAGCAGAGGATCTAAACCAAATAAGCAAAGATAAACAAAGCATAGGAAAGGAAGACCTTCTGAAGACCAGATCTTCTAATCCTAGGCATAGACGAGGGAGAAGGATCCCAGGACAATGGCACAGAGCAGATCTTTAACAATATAAGAGAAGAAAGCTTCCCCAAACTAAAAAAAGGCACACCCATTCAGATACAAGAAACACACAGGTGCCAGGTGGTGGTAATGCACCTCTTTAATCTCAGCACTCAGGAGGCAGAGGCAGGAGGATCTCTGAATTTGAGGCCAGCCTGGTCTACAGAGGGAGTTCAGGGGCAGCCAGGGCTACACAGAGAAACCCTTTCTTAAAAGAAGGAGGAGAAGGAGGAGGAGGAGGAGGGGGAGGGGGAGGGGGAGGGGAGGGGGAGGAGGGGGAGGAGGGGGAGGAGGGGGAGGAGGGGGAGGAGGAGGAACCACACTGACACACACACACACACACACACACACACACACACACACACCCGCCGCCGCCAACTTAGACAAGACCAGAAACGAAACTCCCCCAGGTTTATCATGGTTAAAACACTAAATGTACAGAACAAAGAAAAAACTCTGAAAGCTGCACAAGAAAAAATCTAAGTCAGATATGAAGGAAAACCTATCAGAATAACAGCTGGTTTGTCGATGGAAATTCTGAAAGCCAGAAGAGCCCTGAGCTTTCCAAGTTCTAAAAGACATGACTGCCAGCCTAGCAAAACTGTCTGCTGTAGTTAAATGAAAAAAGGAAGCTTCCCATGATCCAGTCTTAAAAATCATATCCACCAATAGCAAAATGCTAAACAGAATACTAAACTAAGAAACACTTAGAACCATAGAGAAGAATAAGTACATCTAGGAAACTCTAGGTGAAAAAAATAGAAGTCATAATTAATGAAATACAAAGCACAATTAAGAACACGCACACACATACACACACAAAGACTGCAGTCAACACACACCTTCCAATAATAACTTTAAATATTAATGCTCTCAACTCTCCAATCCAAAGACAGGCCAGCTGAATGGATTAAGAAACAAAATCCAGGCTGGAGAGATGGCTCAGTGGTTAAGATCACTGACTGCTCTTCCAGAGGTCCTGAGTTCAGTTCCCAACAACCACATGGTGGCTCACAACCATCTGTAATGAGATCCGGTGCCCTCTTCTGGCCTCCAGGGATACATGCAGATAGGGCACTCACTCTTAAAGAAACAAAATCCAATTTCTGGAATGCTGTCTTAGATTTAAAGTCAGGCACCACCTTAAAGGGTGGAGGAAAGTACTCAGTCAAATGGGATCCAGAAGCAAGCAGGAGCTGCTGTTCTAACATCTGACAAAACAGACTTCAAATGTAAAACCTGGGCATGGTGGCATTTACTATAATCCCAATTCTGGGGAAACAGAGACATGAGGATCCCTGGGGCTTGCCCAGTCTAGCTTAATTGATGAATCCTATATCCAATGAGAAACTCTGTCACAAAATAAGATGGAGAGTGACCAAAAAAGATACCAGATACTGATCTCTGACTTCTACATATGTGTATACATGTGCACACATAACTACATACACAAACACATAATCTCACAAATACATACAAGAAAAGAATGGATGTGAAGAAGGTAAAATTATGAGCAGTGAGACTCTTCCATACATCAGGAACAAATAAAGGGCTCTCCCTGTAGTCTCCCAGGACCCAAAAAGGGAAGACTCTGCCTCCTACTCTCTCAGGAAGGTCATTGTCCCCACCTTGGACAACTCCCCAGCCTTCACTAAAGGTGAGCCACTCACATGACAGACGGCTGATTCTCAATTGTGTACATAGCACCTGCCTTGAACTTCAGCCAACAAGATCTGTGATGAATTATTTTTAAACTCCTCAGTGGTGTGTGAGAGATCTAATGGGGTTTGCCGTGGGATAATTGCCATAGGGAAAGTCAAAGTTCAGTAAGGCAGCTGCCAGGCTGGCTCCCTCCTCAGTCACCACACTATCTGAACCCACAGCCAGGCACAGAATACTCCAGGCTTGGTGGCCAGTAAAAGTGGTTCTGAAAGGCCACAGTTGCTAGGATTGGGAACACAGAGGCCCAGGGAGGGTCTCCACGAGGGTTGAGGCTGTGGGACCCCCAGCACAGGAGCAGGATGGGACAAGTCATAACAGGAAGGGGCATGGTCAGAGAGAATAGGTGCCCAGCTTCCGTGGCCACAGGGCTTAAGGGGATGGCTAAAGAACTCCAGGCATTTGGAGGCACTCACTCTGGCTTAGGATGGGTAGGGTCCTAGACACAGGCTGCAGGCTCAGGGGCCAGCTGGGGCCACCACTCTATGGATAGATACTGATCCAGTCTGGGCGTTCTGCAGGGTCACAGGATAGGTCAGCACAGACATGTTACCCGAGAATCTTGCCCACAATGTATATATAGTAAAGAAGACACCCTAGCTCCCTGGGGAGTGTGAATCTGTGTTTCTTTATCTCCTACTAGCTTTTGAGGGTACGTGTGTCAGGGCTTCTCTGGATGAGACCCCAGTTCCCATCCTCAGAATCCTTAGGAGGCCTTGGCTGTTGATTCTGGCATTCTCAGCCAGGAGAGGAGCCATGACTCCAGGATCCTTGGCAGGAGAGATGAGATGACATCCCAAGCCTCACTAAGGGACCATCATCAATTGTAGCCACATCTGAGACTCTTCCAACAGAAGGGGTAGCTAATAAAACATCACGTCCCCAAAAGGATTCCTTATCCCCGGGCTTAGTGATGATAAAGAGTCCTCCTGCCCAAGCCAGGCCCATGGCTTAGATTGCAACAGAATGGTGACTTCCTCCAGGGACCTCCAAGCCATTTGGCCCTTCTGAGATCCTCTCCTTTCTGTGGGCTGATTCTCCAGGAGGATATTGCCCCTCCAGAACCCTGGTGTCTCAGCAGGACCTAGTCCGTGTATCTGTACAAATCTTCCGGCAGTTCTGCAGATCCTACTAGGCAGGGACTGTGTTCAAATTTCTGGGGCAGGGGCTGTAGGGATGGGGGTGAGACTTGGCTCTAGATAGTGCCCCAAGATAGAGTAGATCCTGGAGTCATAGGATTTAAACGTCACAGATGGGGAATGAGGACATGAGAAGGAAGGAGCCTGGACAGTCAGGTGGAATGACTGCAGGCCATGAAGAATTGCTGGTCACGGATGCTCACTGCTAGTGGCAAACAGTGCTTGCTGACAAGCAAACCCAGTGCCAGGGGTCCGGAGATATCGTACCCAACATGGCTTAGACCTGGGAACCAGGGACAGCTAGGAGTTCTGGGGACTGACCTCCTTCAAGGCCGGCTTCGTCAGAAAGCTCCTCCTACCCACACCCTAGCCCTGCCATCTCCAACTGCTTCTGTCTCTCTGCTTAGTGTCGAGTCGGAAGCTGGCTGGCAGAGCTGGGACACAGCCCTGGTTGAGCTACTCTGGGCAGACAGCAGAGGGGCCAGAGCTGTGATTGACTCTACTCAGTAGCATATGGCAGCCACAGCTGGAGGCAAAGCAGTCTGCTGGGCATGGGAGTATGGGAGTAGACTAGATCACTATGGTATGAGGGCCAGGGTCACTTGGGGGAAGTGCCTCTGCCGATCCATAGAGGTCATCAGGCTCCCGGATGGGTGGGGAAAGGAGGCTCATCATTGCCTACGGGGTGTGAGGTATGTAGGAGGGGGAGGTCATTCCAGTGAAGGCTACAGCCAGAGCCCTGAGCTCCACCCACACAAAGGGCTCAGTGTCTAGTCCTGGACACATCTCAAGGGGTCAACAAGACCAAAGTGTGGAGAATACTGACCACTGTCTTAAGTCGGAGAGTGGACAGATCATAGAAGTGTACACAGACAGACTTCCCAGTCCCCAGGGGTCCCCGCTGAACAGTTCAGTTCAAGGGGTTGGGAGTCTGTTTCATGAGTTCAACACGCAATATCCACACTCCTTGACTTCAACACCAGCCAACTGGATTCCCAACGGCCTTCCCCTAGATTTCAGGTAATGCTCAGATCTCTTTCTAGCCTAGGAGTTCCAAGTCTGATGCCTGCAACAGCTCTGGGCTTACCTAGACTGGGGATCCACCAGGCTACCCCAGACGCCCTATGTACTTTGGGGAGACTTAAGCCTACAGAGGTTAGCGGCCATAAACTTCCCCTCTAGTCTCTTCATGGCAGAGTTCAGCTCAAAATATGTTCCAGGGAGGCTGCCTGCTGAGGCCTGATCTCTACTCCAGGTAGCCCAGGATAGGCTGGAACCAGTCTGGGTTTCTCTTCACGCTGGTCCAGGCAGAGCAACATCAGCATCTGGTGTCATTCCGGGTCCAACAGAAGCCTCTGTGTCCCACCAAGGTTGGGGGTGGGAGACATGGAGTCAGGCCATCCTGTCTCCACTCCCAACTCTGAGCTACAGCATCTTCTCTAGGAACGCTGTCCCCTCTGCTGAGAGCTGAACTTGAGGGGAGCAGTCGGTATTTCAGGACCCAGACTATAATCACTGTCCTCCGGGGTGGTCACTCTGGGTACCAAAAAAGAGTTGTCAGGAATCCCTCCTGCCCCTGCTGCCCTGAGCAACAGCAAGGCTCAGCCAGCAGCAGAGCTCCTACATTTGGTTGGAACCTGTGCTCATCCAGCCGCTCGCTCGGTGCAGGAGACGGGCCGGATGCGCGTGGCTGTTGCCTGGCAACCCCCTGCCTGCGCGCCTGAGCCCCTGCGCCCACGCAGCCATCTCTGTCTCCGCAGAGCACTCCTGCCCGTGGGCCCAGATGGTCAGGCCAGGAGGGGACAGTGGAGGGAAGTTGCCCCAGTGTCTGCCCTGGTCAAACCTGTTTCTCTGTCCCTCGGGGTGGATTCTGGGCTGCAGTAGAAGAGGGGCAGGGGGACTCAGCCACGTCTGCCTGGGTAGGAAGGAGCATCTATGGTTCCAACCTCCTACACACAGCATCCATGTCTCCCAGTGTCTGCCCTACCCCACCCAGAGCTTCTTGGTCTCACCTAAGCCTCCAAAGGAGCCCTGGGGATGGGCAGTCTTTGCCATTCTGGGTGAAGAAACTGACGCCCAGAGGTTGTGCCGATCCAATCTGCAGCTATTGGCCCCAATCAGAGACTGCACAACTCTGAGAAGTGAAAACCCAATTTTAGACCAGGGGTGGCATGCCCTCCACCCATGTGACAATCTGAGGATCACCGGATGAGTGTGAGGCTCCAATTAAAGACATCATGACATCGACCAGTGGGGGTTCAGAATGCAAAATCGCCCATGCTCCAGGAGGTGACCCCGTTGTCACTTAGGGTTACACTATTGGGCCTAAGCCAGGACTAGGACCCAGTGTGACATATCTAAACCGTTGTGAAGAGCTCTAGGGACAGAGGACACTCTCTCCCTGCAGGCCTCACCAACTGGGACTCCCTCTGCCATGCTTCAGCCCTGCAGCACTCAATGACCTGTGAACTCCACTTTCCTGTCCACCTGGGCTAAAGCAGCTCCACCTGCTTCCTGACCATTTGACCCCCAGGAATGCCACTAGAGAGTCAAGAATATATCAGGTGACAGGATACCTATAATAAGGATCCTGTCCCTGATCATAAGGAATCAGTGGATCCCTAAGGGTAATGACAGGAAAGGTCACAGGGGACAGGAAGTGGAGGGCTCCGCTTGGGGGGGGGGGAGCAGTAGATGCAAAGGCCTGGGGGGCAGTCTACACTTCCAATGTGGGTGCATGAGAGGGACCACCATCAAGCAGAGGCCTGGTCCAACTTCTTGGACATCTCTGAGTCACAAGGGGTGTGGGAGGCACAGTGAGGATCTCAGCGGGGTTATTTTCCTGGACAAGGGCCTAAGCAAACTCAGGCTGGCCCCAGGAAAAGGCTGCTTAGCTGTATTGTTGATTAATGAAGCCGATGAGGGCAAGAGGACCCCCCAAATGTGCTGACGTTGTTGGTTTTTTAACCTCTGGGATGCCTTTCAAGCCCTCTCAGTAGCAGGCCTGAGCATCCAGGATCGATTCCCGCCTTGTCTCTTCCAAATGCCACTTATTGAAGCTGGGCCAGAGCATCATGACATCTTCAGATCCCAGGAAAGCTTCCTGGGTGAGAGGCCACTGTCTGAGCCTGCAGTGAGGGTAGGGAAAGTCTCACCACTGGCCGTGTCCACATACTCAGGCTGCAGGTAGCAGTCAGTGAGTACCTACTGTATACTGCAGTAAGTGCTGCCTGTTTTCTCCACTGCCTGTTCCCATAGGGCAGGGACAGACCATAGTATCCATGAGATAGTTCAAGATAATAGGGGTGGATACTCTAAGTAGCCTCTGTACCCCAGGTCCTGCTCCTATCTCACCCTGTACCCTTGGCCCCCACCCTCAGTCTTGGGCAGAGAAGTAAGAGGGGGCCAAGGCCAGCTCATCTGCATAGTCAGAAGTTCTATGGCCATGTCTACCCCATAGTCCTTGCCCGCTGCCCTGGACCTAGCATCCAGGGAGGCCAGAGCCAAGTCTAGGCTGTGCTGTGGTCTGTCTGTTCCCTGCCAGGTGACCTGGGATGAAGAGAGGCCTCAGAGTATGTCCCAATCCTGTGAGAGGAAGCTGTGACACCCCCCTATACTTTGTCCTGAGAACCTGAGGCCCCTTGGGTAGATTCTTGGAAGCCCAGGCTGACTCATTCAGATCCAGGCCTTACCATGGTCTTCTAGGGCCCCGGTGTGTGTCTAGATCTTCATCTATAAATCCTGCAGTGGGACCGTAGGTGACTCTGGGAGTGGGAGCCGGGGCGCACACGGTGGGGGGGGGGGGCACCCTGCCCTGCAGCTGACTCATGGGAGGCAGTGGGTGTGGCTGTCTCACCAGGGCTTCTGGGCTCCTCCAGGCAGATTGAGGATTGTGACTATTTGTTGGAAACAGAACCGACATTTGCATTACCAGGCCGGCAGCCCTGGAAACCAAACACTGTGTTCTGAGCTCAGGCTGCGCCAGGCCAAGCAACGCCTCTGCCTGTCTAGGGGTGAGCAGGAGACCTGCTGGCATTTACCCCCAGCCCAGGCTGAGTTGTCTGTGTAGTTCTCGGGGTACTGTAGTTTAAGGAGACATGACCTCTAACCCAGGGGTGGAGGGACAGCTGGGGGCACATTAAAACTTCAGCCCTCCTTCTCTGTCCCAGCCAGCCTATGTTTCCTATGGTGATGAAAAATCAGTAGCAAGTATATAGAGGACTGTTCAGCTAGTCGTGGAGGTCTGGGAGTCTGTGTCTCTGGGGAGCCTTTCAGCATGAGCCCCAGGGGCCAAGACGGAGCCAGCTTGTCCATGTTACCGCCCCCCCCCCCCAGCAGCCAGCGCAGCCCTTGGTACACATGAGTACAAGTCACATGTTTATTAAATGAGTAGAAGGTTCCAGAAGCCTTGCTCCAGGGCACTGCTCAGAAGCCGTCTAGGCTGGGATGCCCTAGCCAGGATGTCAGAGCACAGGCTGACATGGGGACATTTACCTGCTTGGCAAGACCTCTGGGCCTGGAGCCAAAGGCTGCATGTAGAAGGGATCTCCTTGCTGTCTCCAGTCTCTGGGCCTAGACTCCCTTTGTCTAAACTGGTCTCTAGCCTCTGGGTAGCCTGGCTCTACACAGCCTGTTCCTCTGGGTGGTGTCATGAGGTCCTCGGCTTAGCTGCCCACAAGCTGGTCACCACGGCTGTTTCCGTGGAGACCTCGGCCAGGCCACTCAGGCTCCACATATCTACAAAGAGCCGAGATGAACCTGTGGAGGATGAGATGATGATGATGGAGGCAGGAGGCCTTGTGGGTGAGGGACAGAGCCACAGCCAGGATGCAGCCCCCCTCCCCCAGCTCACAGTCATGGAGCCCTCATTATCAGAGGCAGTGGGGCTGGCCATCCAAAGTTCCTACCCAAAGCTTGGCCCAGGACCACTGTGAGCAGCCGAGGGAACAGTGAAGAGGAACCCCACCTTGGCCCAGATGCCTGTAGCCACATCAGCAGGCCAAATCAACCCTCCGTGTCACCCCACAAGTCCCTCCCTATTAGGCCCCACACTGTCAGGACCGGGGCCACTTTCTGCCCTGATATGTCTTTCCTGGTGTCTTTAAGAGTAACTACATTTTAAGGGTACAGTCCTCATGGAAGTTTGAAGGTCGAGTAGGAATGTGTTTGGTGGCGGAAGGAAGGGAACCATACTTACCAGAAAACACCACCTGCAGAGAGGTCATGCCAAGTACAGTTCTCCTGTAGTCACCAATTCATAGTTTGGGGGTGGGGTCTGAAAACAGGAGTACCCCAAGGGTTAAATGTGAGATTCTTCAGAAACAGTTCATCCTGTGTGCCGGAATAGAAACCGAAAGAGCTCCAGTTTCTCAGAATTCACTTAATCACCGATTCTGCTCTGCCTATGCCAGGTAATGGCGGTCACAGCACTCAGGACTGACCATATTCGGTCCCTGTCCACTGGACACGATACAGGTTGAAGCCAGAGGCTACCTCTGGCCATGCTGGAGAGTCACATCTTATACATTTACTTCCAATGAGCCTGTGAACAGTGCTGGGAGAGTAAGAGAGCAGGAAGGTAGGACAGTGGCCTCCAAAAGACATGCGTGAGGCTTGCCCCTCGGACTGGGGAATGTGATCTTATGGAAAAAGGATCTCAGCAGATGTCATTATTGCTTGAAGCTCCTAAGCCAGGATCATCCTGGATCATCGCGTGGATTATCTGAGTGGCCCCAAGTCCAGTGACATTGTCCCCCTAAGAGGCAGGAGGATGCTGGTACAGGGAGGACGGGGATGACAACAGAGGAAAAGACGGAGTCACGTGGCCATAGGCAAGGCCAGAAAACTCTACTTCAGCACTCCTGGAGCTGTGAAAACCTGCCACACCTGTGCTGGACCTCTGGGTTCCAGGGCCGGGCAGCAAGTGTCTGCTGTTCCTGACCGCTTGTCACAGAAGTCTCAGAGGTCCTGCACACTGGCCTTGGTTTAACCCAGGGACAGAGACACCAGCTGCAGGCCTGGAGTTCCAGGATCACACTCTCCTGCCCACAGAGTGTTGACATTCCTGATGAGGCAAGGGTAAAGGACAGACCACCACGGCAACCCTATTCCTTGAGCTACCTAGGGCCCAACTGCAGCCCCCCACTTAGGGCTACTTGGTAGATTGGAAAAATTCTACAACTACGTGATGTTCCAGGATTCAAACATAGCACAGGGTGAACATGGGTGAGGCCCCTCCCTCATGGACCTGGCACCAGCATCTCCAGCCCCGAAGGAGCCTCACAGCTTTTAGACCTCCGTTTCTGCACTAACAGTCAATTTCAAAGTGAACGCAGCATACCTCATGGGGTCAGGGAGCAGCATCCATTCTCAGAACTCTAGTAGCTCCATCCCATCACGTGATAATAAAACCTGAGCCCCACTGGGACCTGCGTTCGCACAGAGAGGAGTCCCTCAGCCGTGCCTGGCCCAGCTCATGCCCTCCCACCTCCACTCTGGCAGTTGAGGCTGAGCAGGAGAGATGAACTGTGTCTTAGCTCTTCTGGAAGCACGTTCCTCATCGGATCAAACACTGTGAGTTATCACCCATTGGAAAGCTGGGGAGGACACAACTGCAGCCCAGCCACAGCAGACAGGCCTTGAGGCAGAGCAGAGAGGCAGAGAGAGGGCTTGGTGTGGGGCTGCAATGTGGGACATGCACACACATACAGGGTCACAGCATCCATGTGCTCACCGAGCATGGGCCATACAAGACGAGCACATTCAAAGCACATTCTAGGGGTTTGCCAATGCAGACATGTTGTGAAGACCTCAGGTTTCCTCCTTGCCCCTCTGGGGGCCAGTTGAGCACCACAGTCTCTGTTTATCAGCTTTGGTTGTGACAAGGGTCTACCCAGAAATGTCCAGACTGCAGCCTACCTGGCAGGCATCCACCATGTCCAGATGACCCATGATACCCTTCGGTATCAAGCTCAAAAGCAGGTTACTGGAGTCACCCAAGCTAGTCGAGGTGTGCCACTCATGGCCCAGCCAGGGCTTGCTATAGGGCATAGTGGCCCAGCCAGTGGCTTGGGCTGCCCTTTCAAGTCTGTCTCATCTGGCCTTTTATTCCTGCTTTGAAAACCCAAGAAAGTCTGAACAGGCTCTGTGTGTTTACCTATCAGTCCACATCCTCCACTAGGTGGAATGAGGTCGCCTCAGCTCTGCAGGACCACATATCCCAGCTCACAGACCAGGCTGCCATGTGTCCCCACTTTCCCAGCAGACAGGCTTGATGGCTATATCCAGTTATCTAAATGTAATGCCAGCTGGGTATTCCCTGGGTTAGCCTATGGCCAGGGTGGCAAAAACCTATCCACTGCCCACCCGCCATCATCCATCCACCTGCCCATCCACCCTCCTATCCTCCTACCCATCTACATGCCATATTTCCATCTACTTACCTTAGCTGGTGTCCTGTACCTGCACACCAGGCAAGACAGGGTCAATACAGCCTAGCCTTGTCCCTAAGCAGGTTGAAGCCCAATCCCAGGGCACCTACTTGCCATATGAGTCACGGTCCTGCCCATCATGTTGGCCCTACCAAAGGACTCTGCTTCCATCTGCCCTCCAGCTGCAGCAACTCTCCTAGGTGAGCCTTAGCCTGCAGCTGCCTGGGCCTTGCCCCATCGTGGTCACTGACACGGTACCCTGGGGGACAGAGTCCATTTTCAGGCCTGGCCAGATGGCTGCCCAGCGGCCGATAGAAAAGAGCGGGTCAGGGCCTATAGAGCAGCCCCCGTCAGGCCTGGAGCCTGTCCTCAGCCTCCCTCCTATCTGCCTGTGTGACTCCAGTCCTTTCTCTCCCTTCCTTGCCTGTCGCCTCTGAGAAGCCTTAGGGCAAGACCTTGGGGCTGGGCTTTTGCTCAAAGGTCAGAGCCCAGAATGAGGACAGATATTCCATAAAAGGCACAGACCTCCAAGTGCAAAGGAACCAGCTGCTGGAAGGGAGCTGCCGGGGCCAGCAGCATCGAGGAATGTGGGTCAGGCCCTTCTCCCAGATGTCCAGTGCCTTAAGGGAAGCTGGGGTTGGGGAGGGGGGCACAGGTCACAGACACCTCCCCCAACTGCCTGGCCTCCTTCTGCCAGCCCTGACTTTGCCTAGCTTTCCTTTGTCTGCCTTTCCCTTAGCAGGAAACCCGGTGAAGATGATCCAGGTCCCATGCATGGAGGCTCCAGCAGAGCACTTGGCCAGTGGCCACCCTCTGCACAGAGATGATTATTAAACCCACTTACGGGGGCGGGAATTGAGGCTGTGTGTGAAAGTCACCTTCTGAGGTCACACTGACAGGAGGTCCAGCTGACCTGTTACCTAGGTCTGCATTCCAGGCACCTGATAGCCCCGGGTTCTCAACTTCCCACGCCCCTCTCCTCCTCCTCCTCCTCCTCCTCCTCCTCCTCCTCCTCCTCCTCCTCCTCCTCCTCTTCTTCAGCCCTGGTCACGTTCTGGGGTCTAAACTGGTACCCTCAAGCCCCGACCTAGTGTACAGGCTTTGTCTTCTCAAGGCATCAAGATAGGTAAGCATCTGCTCACTTCCTCCTCACAGAGCTGACGTGAAGTGTTATGAGGTGCAGAAGCAGCCACCAGGGTGACCTGAACAAACACCATAGGGTCCCACAGTCATAGTGCCAGGCTGCTAGGCAGGCAAGGGGAAGTGTCCAGTAGCAGGCACTCCAGAGTAGCTTTCTAGCTCCAAGGGAGCTGACCTAGCAGAGGTGGTGAGGCCCAGGGGAATCCTGGACATGTGATGGACAGCTTTCTCTACAGAGCAGGGATCGGACCTTGCAGAGTGGGAACATGTGACCAGGATGCTGTAAGGCCCTGCCCAGCTCTGCCATCCCTTGGGGGACACCTTTAGGGACAGGCTGTCCTTCCCAGTCCAGAGGCTAAAGACAAAGCATTTCCAGTGTGTAAAAAAGGGTGGAGGGAATAACAATGAGGTCTGGTGTTCATCTTTGTCCTAAGAGGGACACAGACCATGACTTGGACGATACGATGACCATCTAGGCTTCACCCAGAATAATACTCAAACCTCCCAGCATTCTTGGCTCCGAACTCGAGGTGCTCCCCCATCCTATGCCATCTGCCAGCTCTGAGTTGAGAACTGATAGGTGGGGTCATAGACCAAGGTGAAGAGGGTCCTGTTCAGCTGTGCTCAGTCAGTGACCAAATTAAGCTCCAACGATTGACTGAGTTGAGGTCAAATCGCCCCTCAAAGGAGACTTTGAGAGCCCGCCATTTACATGGAGGCAGGATCTGAGTGTCCTCTCCAGACGGGGTGCTCCAGTCTCAGCACCTGTCCCCCACATCTTCCGGGCTGTCACACTGGCTGCCAGCTTCCTCCTGTTTAAATATTTAATCCAGTTAAATATTAAACCTCTTCCAAGTGCCAATTACAATTGGATCGATTCTCCGAGGCTGTGGGGACCAGGGCTGGCTCTCTGTGCCCCTCCCAAGCTCATCAGCTTGAATGGGGATTGGGGGATGGGGTGGAGGAGGGGGCCTCGGGCAGGAGCGGGGTCGGGGTTGGAGAGGGACCAAGTGAGTAAGGGGCCTGTATGCAGAGGAGGGGTCTGGCACAGAGGTGGGGTCAGGGAGGAGCCTGGGAGAGGGAGAGATCTGGAGGCAGGGCTGTGCTTGCCCCTCACAGTGCTGACCTGACTCTTAGGGGCTCCTCTACCTGTGAGTCCCCTCCCAGCTCTGCTTTCCTGCCCAGATTGGACGGGAAGGAAATGTCCCCTCTAGTCCCTAAGGATCTGTCTGGTGGGAACAGACGAGAAAGAGAGAGATGGAAGATCTGTCGCTGCTCTAGGGACCTAGCCTGCCCCACAGGATGGGCTGAGCCTGGGAGTTTCCATTCTATGTGTTCTGCCTAGAGTGACAGGGCCAGAGGGGGTGGCTATAAAGGACACAGGAAGGGACCTTGAGAACTGGACCTATTTCTGTTTAAAAGCAACTTCCAAACTATGATATATTTTATATATCCTAAAAAGCAGGGAAAGGGAACCTTGCCTTCACCACCCTTGGCAGTAACACAGCATCCTAAGGCTTTGGGTGTTTGCAAACTTCTGGAAATAAGGCACATTTGGCATCATCTTTGTGAGTTGCCACTTCGGTCTAGGTGTGAACACCATCCAGCAAAGCAGGCAAGCATCTGCACGAACACTGTAGCTTAAAAATGGGTACTGAGATGAACCACATGTAGCCAACAGTCGGCAGATAGGCAGTTGGGGATGCTCTTGGTTGTAAGTCCCACCTAGCCTGCTGAGTCTCACAGAACACCTCCCTTGGTTTTCGCCTACCTCCTGGATTGGAGGACCACAGTGTGACCACAGTCTGAGAACAGTGCCTCACCCCACCAGGTGTGTGCTCACTAACCCTAGATGTGATCCACTGCGGAGCTGCTTCTCAGCCCGCCACAAATGATGCTCATCAAACAGAAGCTTCTTTCAACTCCAGCACTAATTGTAAGTTTGCATAACGTAATTCTTACCGGTGGCTGTGTTTAACAAGCAGCTTACTAATTTCCTGAAGGTTTACCCACTGGCTCAGAGGAACCTGCTCCCACACAGGGCTGTGTCACCTGCTTAAGCACCTGCTGAGTTGGTGGCACCTCCACTCCCCTGATCACGGCGTGACTTCTCTACTCAGGCCATGTGCCTGGCTTGTGTAGACTGCTCTTGCTATTGGTTCTACCATGCCCCCGCTCTCTGTTCTCTAGCTTTAGCTAGCTAGCCTTGACCACGAGCCCTGAAATCTGATGGACGGTCTCTTCCTTTACTATTCTTTCTTGAAGACTTAGCTGCTCTTGGCTCTTCATTCATGTAGCTGAAATGTAGGGCCATCCCCTCAGAGCCCAAGAAACACCTGCTGGGGTTTTGATGAAAAGTACATTGAGGCCGGGCGGTGGTGGTGCACGCCTTTAATCCCAGCACTCGGGAGGCAGAGACAGGCGGATCTCTGAGTTCGAGGCCAGCCTGGGCTACAGAGTGAGTTCCAGGAAAGGTGCAAAGCTACACTGAGAAACCCTGTCTTGGAAAAAAAAAAAAAAGGGCACCGAGTGTGTAAATTAACTCGGGCACAACTGTCCTGAGTCTTTGCTTCTGTGAGTATCTTGGCTCATCGAGCTCTTGGTCCTCCTTCAGGACTTGGAGGACATGTTTTGCTGTTTCCTCTGTCAATGTCACGCGCAGCTTCTATCTTGAAAAGGGAGTTCTTGGCTTGTGGGAGGTCTCTGTGTTCCTCCTTGCAGCTGGGTGAGACTGGCACCAAACGTGGGTTCTCCTGTATGCTGCGTTCATTTGCCATTTATCCAGTGCTGGAGACTGAACCCGGGCTTCACCGGGCCAGGCAAATGCTCTACCGGTGAGCTGGATTCCTCTCCCTCTTCCGTTTCATTTTTGATTTTGAAGTGGGGACTCACTAAAATGCTCAGGCCGGCCTTAAACTCATGAGCCTCCATCTTTAGCCTCCTGAGTAGCTAGAATCACATGACTACACCACCAGGTCAGGTCCACCTGCTGTTCAAGGCCACAGGCCTTCCTCAATACTGGGCATTCAGTTCCTGGCTTCCCTCGGGGCCCTGTAGCTCCCCTTGGTGAGCCAGAATGTTCATGATGTTTAGGGCTCATTTCATTTCTAAAATCTGAGGACTCATAGAAGTCATTGATTTTGGAAAATTCTCAGCCTTCACTTCAGCACGTGTCTCCACTTACTCTTTATCTTCTCTCTAGAACTTCTTCTAGAGCAGCTTACTGACTTCTTCTGGGAAGAGCCAGATAGAAAACTTTGCGGACTTTATGGTCTAGATGACCTGCTGCAACTCTTCAACTCCCTTGGTTCGGTATGAAAACCGTTTATCACGTGAGTGAGACAGTGTGCGAGCAGCTGGACGAAGCTGTCCCAGCAAAGCAGTTACAAAAGCCCATGATGGCCCCAATTACCCTGTGTGGGCCATTCTAGAGGCATGTGGGACCCGGTCCTCATGCTCCGGGTCTCTTTGCTCTTCTTCAAATGTTCTAGCTGTCCCGTGCACTGTGGGGCACCCAGTGATTTCCCATCTTCATCTTCCAGTTCACTAATTCTCTTACCAGTCATGCTCAATTAGCTGACTAACCCATCTGTTCATTTTTTCCCTTCAAAGACTGTAGTTCAATTCTCTGTCCATGCCTCTTCCTCCATGGTATTTTTTTTTTCCGTCCATAGGATTTTAATTTGTGGCTTTTCCTAATTTTCAACTTGCTGCTGGGATTTTCAGCCCAGCTGGCTCTTATTTCTGGTGGATACAAAGGAGAAGACACCAATCCTGGTAACACAAGGAAGTCATCTGCCAGGTGCTGTGAGGTCAGGCCTGGCTGGAGGGCTGTCCCCTGAGAAGCTGTGACATCACATGTACCATGGCTTTGGGAATCACTGGCTAGGAATCAATTTCTCTGTGGATTCCTCAATTTTGTAGCTGGAGGAGTTCCAGTCCTAGGGGTGTGAGTTCATAAACCTTTGTCAAGCACAGGCTGACAATTTCCCAGAGACCACATTCTCCCCCACCCAGAGTCTGAGGAAAACAGACCATGCCTGAGTGTGAACCTCTTCCAGGCTGCCTATTGCTGAGGATTCCGATTTCAGCCCTTGACCCACGTCTCCTTCATTCATCAGAACAGACATCAGGCTGTCTGTCTGGTTCTGTGGAGGTTTTCTTCCCTTTCTAATAAATCTGGCCCCTGAGGTAATGTTTATCTGTTTATCCAACATGTCTGGCATTTTGGATGTTACTGGAGTAGATTTCACCTTGGTTACATGGTGGTTACATGGTCCTTGGGACTCCTAGACTCATCCTCGGGCATCCCCAAAGGTCCCAGACTTAACGAGTCTCCATTGCAGATTTAAAAGTTCCACGGACCCACAGCTACCAACATGGCCAGTCCCCCAACCCCTGGGCCAAGCACATGCCCTGGGGACACAGAGCAAGCTCGAGGACGCTTGTCTTGGCACAGACATTAAACATTGATGAGGCTGCTGTCCGTGTTCCAGCTAAGACAAAACAAAAAGAGGGAAGACGCCAGTCCTGGCAACACAAGGAGGTCATCTGCCAGGTGGCTGCAGCAGCCGCTCAATACAGCTATAAGGAAGTGGCAACAAAGGCAATCTATACACATCAAGCGAGAGCATTTCCCTGGGGAAGTCTGTGCAGCTTCAGGCCTTTCCCGAGGCCACAAACCAGGCTTTGTGCACCAGGTTTGTGAACAAGTCTGAATGGGGCCAGATCTCTGCGGACAATGTGAGCATTTGCTGGATAATCAGGAGCTAGATAACAAGGAGGCCCTCGGCTGGACTCAGAGCAACTTCCTAATAGCTGGGGAGCTGAACTGCCACACTGGCCTGGCAAGAGTCCCAAGAACTCTCAGTCTGAGGCTGCCTTAGGATGGATGAATGGTGGTCCCTGAGAGGTGCACCCACATCCTAGCCCTGTTAGCCTATGGAGATCACAGTGTTGGACAAATGGATCTTGGCATGCATGATCAAGCTAAAGATCTTGAGGTAGGGTCACCTGGGAACATCTGGGCAGGTCTTCAGCACAGAGAGAAGGTCAAGTGCCAAGAAGGGAAGGTAGAGGCTGAGCCATGAAGCTTCAAGATGAGGAATACCAAGACAGAAAAAGAGTCCTCCTCCAGAGCCACGATAGAGCTGACTTCTGTTGTTCTAAGTGCTCCAGTTTGTGACACTGTGTGGCAGACACAGGACAGCAAATGCAAGGGATCCTGGATGCAAGGCACGGTGGTAAATGTAAGACAAAGCTTGCTTTCAGGACCTTCAGATGGTGGGGTCCCGGGGCAGGGAGTGTTGTTTGAATTTCGTGGAAGGGAATACCAAAGCTCAGTGCTCCCGGCCACTGGGGCCAATCTGGACTCGAATTTGGGCCTCTTGCATCCCTTACCCCTTACAGCAGTCGGATGCCACAGCCAGGTGGGAGGGAGGGTCACCTAATTTCAGGCTGGAGAAGTGTCTCCCTTCAAAAGGCAAAGTCAGCCTGCTGAGATGAGGGGTAGGAGAGAGGGCCCCCTCCACCTCCACCTCCACCTGACTCAGGGGAGGGTTAGGGAGGACCTCCCCGATTCAGAAGGGTTAAGGATCTCCCCATCTGCCCTCAGATGATACTGCTCTGGGATCTTCCCTGGCTGTGAAGGAAGGATCTCAGTACAGAGCAAGCATTGCCTGGGTGTCTCAGGCACGCTCACCTTGCCTACTGCCCACATTCTCACCAGGATTAGAGGCCTTGGGCAGACTGCATCCCTTCCCACCCAGAACATTGGTCCCCATCATCAGCTAACAGAACGATCTTCTTCTCACTGGGCCTCAGCGTCCCTTTAGAGGAATGAGGGGTTGGCTTATCCTGGAAGAGTGGAGCAGGCCGGTGGATGGCAGGAAGAGACGTAGGGCTTTGGGGGCAGAGGGCTCAGCTACCTCAGTGGAGCTGCTGGATCTGTCTGCAGCTGCCTCCCGGGGGTGTAGTCTATGGGGACACACTCTGGCGCCTCACACTGGGACTCTGTAAGATCTACATAAGCCCAGGACCACTCATTAGGGACTGAAAGGCCCACTTGGGCCAGAGGGCTTGGAGCCTCTGCCCTAAGAGTGATGATCCAGAGTTCTGGAATTCTGTATGGCATCGCTCAGGCCTGTTGTGGCCCAGTACAGGCTGCATCTCTGAACCTGCCATCAACAGAAGGATCAGATCCAGGAAGATAGATGACACTGTGCAATGAGAGGATGTGTGTGTGTGGTCTATGACCAGAACATCTCCAAGAACTCGCTGTGCTGATCGGGAATCCACAGCCAGGGCTCAGGCCACCAGGGGCCCCAGCAAGGCAGGCAGGATGAGGCTACAGGACACAGGGCCGACAGCCAAGCAGGTCAGCTTGCTCCCTGGACCTGTGAGTCCTTTCTCCGATGTTATAATCCTAGACACATCTCTTTTCGGACTCTCAGCCTTGAAGAACACTTTACGTACCCAGAAATGCACAGCTATAAGGCATCCAATTCTTTGAACTGGGGAAGCTATCTTCTTTCTTTTGTGTGTGCATACCCAGCATCCCACACCTAGGACCCTGCCCATGCGAGGCAAGCTTCCTACCACTGAGCTGCACCCACAGCCCTATTTTTGAGACAGGATCTCACTAAATTGCCCAGGCTGGCCTAGAACTCCCGCTGTAGCCCAGGCTGGCCCAGAACTTTAGATCTTCCTGTGTCAGCCTCCCCAGTAGCTGGAAAGACAGGCCTATACCAACAGGCCTGGTGAGGGGAATTTTTATTTTTTTGAGCACAAAGAGCTTTGCTAAGATGTAATCAAGTGCAATGTACACATTTGAAGTTTGACACGTGTACATCTATAAAACCAACACTTCAATGAAGACGGTGGAAACATCTGTCACTGTCAGGCTCTGATGCCTCCCTCCTCTCTGACCCCGAGGTGGCTGCCCACCTGTTTCCTGTCACTGCAGGTCAGCTCGCATTTTCTAGAATTACACAGAGAAATCGGCACACTGGACTCTTTCTTGTTTGGCGTTTTTCACTCAGCACGATTGCCTCTGGTGTCACCTGTGGTTTATGCCGACAGTTCACTCATTCCTTGTGTGCTGCATCCTGTCCTATGCCACAGAGCGGTGACTCATTGGGGACGGACCAGGCACCGGGTACTGTCTAAGGGACTGCTTTGGACACTTAGGTCTTCGTGTGACAGTGCCTGTCTAGGTTCATGGGTGAGGATGTGTCTCCCACCCTAAGAAACTGCCACACAGTCTTCCAAAGAGGCTGCCGTGTGTTGCAAACCCTGCTGTTAGTCAGGCTTTGTTGTTGTTGTTGTTGTTGTTGTTGTTGTTGTTGTTGTTTGTCTTTGTTATGAATACCTAAGAGAAACAGATTAGAAGAGAGATTACTTATTTGGCTTATGGTTTCGTCTCATAAGTGGCTGGTCTGTTTCTGGGATTAAAGGAAGGCAGAGCATGGTGGTAGGAGGGTGTGGCAGAGCAGAGCTCTTACCCTTATGATGGCCAGGAAAGGATGTGGGAGGGAGAGGGAGAGGGAAAGGGAGGTATGAAGGGGGACACAGGCAAGTAGGCACATCCACAGTAACACACCTCCTCCAACCAATCCCCTTCTAATTTTGGCCACCTCCCAATAATGCCAGCAGATTAAGAATCCATCAAGAGATCAATCAATGGATGGCATCCGAGCCCTCAGGATTTACTCACCTACTCTAGAGACCAAGCCTTCATCATCTGGTCCTTGGGAGGACACTCACACCCAACTCACTGCCCCTCCCAGTGTGTGGACTTTCTCCCTAGCCTCCCCTAACCCAGTGTCCCCTGCCTTTAGACATTACCTTTTATGTTTCAACTTCCCCACCAAGCATCCTCATCTGCTTAGTTGCTACTATTGTCCCTGATAACTAGCCTTCCAACTCTTTGGTCATTTTCAAGGTTTTAACATGAATGAGGTATTCTTTGCCCAACCTGAGCACCCTGGCAGACTGCCATTGCCTCTGTTGGGGGCTCTAGACTCTGGATCTCCTATCAACCCCACTCAATCTACTGGGGAGGAAGGACCTAATAGGGGTGCTGGCCACAGCTGGGTCACCACAGGCTCCTGACACAGCTGGAGAATGGGTAGTCAACACATGATGTTTGTTCCACAAACCCAGTACACCATTGTTCCCGTGATGCCCATTGTGGCTGCCCTGATTGCCCACATCCGCTGTGCTGGGTGTAGCTCTCTTTCCCTGAAGTCTGTGTCTTACCCAAGCAGGACAGCTGAGGAAACCAGTATTAAGTAGAATCAACAGAACATTAAACAAAGAGCAAATGATTTACAATAAATTATGTAAATGGTGTCGGAGCCCTCACACAAGGGCCAAGGAGCCGGCCTTAGCAGTGGCTGGGCAGACACAAGCTTCTGCTACCACCATCTGCTGATGCTGCAGCTGGGTGGGTGTCCCAGGTGCTGACCTTTGTCACAGCTGGATGAGGGCATCCCTAGAGAGGCTGTTCAAATATTTGGCAGCTGATGACTTAACTCAGTTAACTGTAAAGACAGAAAACATCCCTGGTGGTGACTGTATGAAAGAGACATGAGTCAGAGACAGTCTGCCTAGACTCCCAGCTGGGCAGAGCATTGCAGCCCAGGGTCCTGCTGACCTCCGACTGCTCACCTGGACTCTTGGCCTGCCTATGTGGGCTCTAAACTGGTTGTGCCTCCTGTTCAGTCTCTACAACAAAAGCTAAGCTACACAGTGTTACCCATTCCTCCATGCACTTAGCAGGAGCCAAGCCTGACTCCCTACCCCTTGGTGCCCATCCAGGAATCCCTGGGATGCTGTCACTATTGCCCCAGCTGTCCTTCCAGGGTCACAGGCAGGGGTGGCCCCTCTCTGTGGCCTTCTCTCCCCAACTGTCTTGGCCCAAGTGGCCATCGTGACCTTCAGGGTAGCAATCAGGCTGGGTCTATGGGTTGGACGAGCTAAGAATCTAGGGCCACATGTAGACACATATTTCAGGGACGTCACCAGTGTATGTGGTACCCTCTCTGGGTACTAGGCCAGTATTTGGAGGATATGGAGCTCTTCCCAGAGCACTGGTGTCTGAAATCTTGAGGAGGTATGGCAGTCTGTTTGTCTTGTGACTGAGTGATCTGCCATGTGTACCTCTGGGCATCCTTCTGTGGACAAGGTCATGCTCAGGACGAAGGAGCTCTGAGTGGATCTGTAAGGGCTCAGCCTTCCCTTTCTGCTGTAGAGGGACTGGGCAGGGCCCCAGCCTGGGCAGAGCAGCCATCAGCAGAGCCTGGCATCTGCCTGTGTTTCCCACAGCCCCTCCAATGTCTGCAAGCTCACAGCCTGAGCTGAATTCCCAAAGGCCCACCCCATTTGGCTGGCCAGATGTTTCTGCAGCTCAGCTCCCAGCTTTCATAACTCCTGAGACCCCAAAGACCCACAGGACAGGCTATAACCCTGGATCCCTTGCCCAAGACAGAGATAACTTCAAACAGCTCCCACAGAGGCTGCACCCCAGGGGCTCCAACTCCCCAGTGAGTATTCAAGTCCAGCCTGCCCCTTTCCTGCTGCACCCAAAGCCTCACAGAGTCAAGATTCCTTCAGACATGCAATCTATGGGCTTCAGCATATTCGGTCACTGCCATCCTCTCAGACCCTTTCATCACTCACAAAGGGTCCCCCATCCACTGCTGTCAGCCCTCCTCTTCTGGAGGCCATAGCTGGCTGTGTCTCTGTGTCTTTACAGGTTCTGATAATTTCATATACACAAAGCCATGGATATTGTCTTCTGCGTTTGGCTGTTTTCTTGAAGTAGGGGCATCTTCAAGGGCTGTTTCACATGTTGGGGCTCCACCTTCTGAACAATATCTGGCCCCATGGAGAGGCCACATTCCACTTATCTCTATGTCTACTGAACATTTGGCAGTTTTCACCTCCAGGCTACTGTGAAGTGTGCCGCTGGAGCCGCTCACGAACACATTTCTGTGTGGACATTCTGTCACAGTTCCATGCTTAGCTGTTCTCAGACCTGCCATTTTACCCTCACCTTGTCATTTGAGGAGGAGTGTTTTCCAATGCAGGAAATTTAATTCTCAGGTCAAAACATTTGTGCAAGGCCACACAGCCAAGATATGGCAGAGCTGGGTCCAGCCAGAGATTAACATGGCCGGCCGCTTCTTCTGAAAGCCCACTCCTGCCCAAGGGCCCCAGGCTGGCCTCCCGCACCTGGACACCAAGCGGAGCAATGTTGGGTCTGGTTTCCAGACAGCTAGGCTAGGACAGACCTTTGGTGACAGTGGTCTGAGGGAAGCGTTTACTTGCTCCCAGGGTGGCAGGAAGGATGCCACAGGGAGTCAGGAGAAGCAAGGGCCTTGCTGGTCTGTGGGGATGAACATCATGGCTAAGTCTTTAGATTGCAGGAACAAAGCTCTTGGTTCATTCTGCTCTAAGTTCAGCTCACATAGACCAGCTAGCGGGCAAACATAGTTTGTCTGAGTTAGGGTTACTACTGCTGTGATCAGACACCATGACCAAAAGCAACTTGGAGAGGAGAAGGTTTATTTCGCTCACACTTCCATATCACAGCTCATCATCAAAAGCAGTGAGGGCAGGAGCTCACATAGGGCAGGAACCTGGATGTAGAGCTGATACAGAGGCCATGGAGGGGTACTGCTTACTGGCTTGCTTCCCATGGCTTGTTCAGCCTTTCTTATAGAACCCAGGACCAGCAGCCTAGGGATGGCCCCATCCACAATGGGCTGGGCTCTCCCCATCAATCACTAATTAAGAAAATGCCCTACAGGGTTGCCTAAAAGCCCTATCTTATGGAGGCATTTTCTCAATTGAAGTTCTGTCCTCTGATGACTCCGGTTTGTGTCAAGTTGGCATAAAACTAGCCAGTACAACTGACCTCTTGTCACCCGATACACAAACACAAAACATTTCAATTAGAACCTTTCCTTTCTCATTTATCCCCAAGATAGCATTTTAATATTAATATCACAACATAAAACATAAAAGTCCCACAGTCTTTACAAATTCAAACACATTAAATTCTAAGTCTCTTTAAAATATTCAATCTCTTTAAAAATCCAAAATCTCTTTTAAAAGTTCCAAGTCTTTCAGCGGTGGGCTACTGTAAAAATCAAAATAAAGTCAAATACCTTCTTCAAGAGGGAAGAACCACGCCGGGCAGTGGTGTCGCATGCCTTTGATCCCAGCATTTGGGAGGCAGAGGCAGGAGGATCTCTGAGTTCAAGGCCAACAGTGTAAATAACTCAATGCTCAATTACCTGGGGTTCACTCGTGATCTTCCGGGCTCCTCCAAGCGGTTTGGGCCACTTCTCCGGCTCCGCCCTCTGCAGCACACACAGCTTGTCTTCTGGGCTCCAGCTGGCTCCACTCCACTGCTGCTGCTGGTCTCGGTGGTCATCCCATGATACTGACATCTCAAAAATGCTGGAGTCCCTTGCTGCAACTGGGCTGCATTTTCACCAATAGCCTCTCCTGGGCTCTCTTCAGGGATTCCAGGCCTGCCACACAGTGTCAAGTCTCAGCTGCTCTCCGTGACCCCTTCATACCTTCAAAATCAGTACCACCTGGGTGACTCTTACACTACCAAGTTTGGCTGCCAGCAGGAGGTCCAACCTTGGCCTCCTTTGGAACACAGCTTCTGTGTGCTGACCCTGAGGAAACACTTCCCAGAAGACTCCACCTCAATGACGCTGGTCTCTTCTTATCCAGCCCCAGCTGACCAGACACCACAGATTCTTCACACGCAAGTCTTTGCTTCCCTCTGAAACTTCACAAGCCAGGCCTCCATCATCTGCACTGCTCTCAATACTCTTATCTTCCAAGCTCCCACAGAACATCCCACTGAGCTCTCAACATTCAATGGCTGTTCTAGCCCAAAGTTCCAAAGTCCTTCCACAATCCCCCCCAAAACAACATGGTCAGGTCTGTCACAGCAAGACCACACTATCCTGACACCAACTTGTCTTAGTTGTGGTTCTTATTGCTGTGATGAAACTCCATGACTAAAAGCAACTTGGGGAGGAAAGGGTTCCATATAACACAGTTCCATGTAATAGTTCATCATCAAAAGCAGTGGGGACAGGAATGCATGAAGGAGGCAGGAGCTGATGCAGAGGCCATGGAAGAGTGCTGCTTACTGGCTTGCTTCCCATTGCTTGCTCAGCCTGCTTTCTTATAGAACCCAGGACCACCAGTCCAGGGGTGGCACCATGCACAGTCATCTAGAATTGATGTGGGCCCTCCCAAATCAATCACTACTTAAGAAAAAGCCCTACAGACTTGCCTACAGTCCCATCTTATGGCGACATTTTCTCATCCCTTCTCTGATGACTCTAGCTTGTGCCAAACTGACACAAAACTAGCCAGTACACAGGGCCATCTCAGGGAATATACTACCGCCAATGCCTTGCTTGACTCCCCCTATCCCATACATCCTCTTTCCAGAGAGGTAAGGAGGCTAAAAACCATGGCAACCTTAAGGTGCTCCCCCACTCTGAGTTCCGCACTCCTGGGGATGGGGCTTCAGAGTTGCTTGGCACCCTTAGGGAAGGCAGAGTGTGGAATCGAGTTCTTCAATTCTATCATAGCTCAATGGGCACCTAGCCAAGGCTGCTCACCTGCTTGGTGACCCCATTAGCTTCTCTGAGCCTGAATGTTGCTGTGCTATCACCTACTCACACAGTAAACACTTCCTGTCCACCCTACCCGAGGATAGGAGTGTGTCTGGGGTTTATACATAAAGGAGCAACCACAGGAACACTGTGCAGGACCTTCACACACACCTGGCCTAGCGGACATGGAGGTGAGGGCTCCGAGGGCTGGGCTGCTAGGCGGCAGAAGCTTTGCTGGGAAAATCCAGGGGACCCCAAGGCCCCCTGAGTTGGAGGGACCTACTTGCAGGTGAAATCAGGGCTGAGAGCATGGAAGGGCCAACCGGCCAGGGGAAGATGCCTGTGTTCCGATGGAGACAGACAGGGCCAACCGGCCAGGGGAAGATGCCTGTGTTCCGATGGAGACAGACAGGGCCAACCGGCCAGGGGAAGATGCCTGTGTTCCGATGGAGACAGACAGGGCCAACCGGCCAGGGGAAGATGCCTGTGTTCCGATGGAGACAGACAGGGCCAACCGGCCAGGGGAAGATGCCTGTGTTCCGATGGAGACAGCTAAGAGAAGACAGATACTCGGTGCCTAGGTGTGGGCGCTGTAAAAGAACAGCATCAAGTTCTCAGCACAAAGGAGATTTATTTGCCCCAGAGACAGAGGGCAGGGATAAGGGACAAGCACAGGAGACAGAGGAAGAGAGAGAAGAAGGAAACAAGGGAGGGAGGGGGAAGGGGTACTTGTCCCAGAGGGACAAAGGACTGTCTCTGGATAGAGAGGAGTCAGACGTGGCCCATTGGAAAACAGCAGTTTATAAAGGTACAAGTGAAATCTCATGTTAGGATGAGGTGTTTATTTTAATTGGGTGTGTTAATTAGGTGAGGCAAAGGGAGAATTTGATTGCTGGACTTCAATACTATGATAGCTGGACCTTGGTAGTCAGCCCCTGGAGGAGGAAGTGGCCAAATAAGGGAACAGACCTTGGTGGCTAGCTGGAGGAATGTGATCCAACTGTTTTTTTAGCAAGGCAGAAGGAATGGGGGAATAGGGCAAGGTTTGCCAGAGCACATGCTCAAGTGGGCTAGTGTCCCTTCAGGTACCCACACATTCATGGAAGATGCAGTCCAAGGCTCCAAGCTCAGACTTAACCCAAGCAGCACATGAACCACTGGGATTTTCAGGAGGGACATGGGTGTGTGAAGGGGAGGAGGAAGCCCCATGAAGCCAGAATAGAAGGTCTTGAGGCTCTACAGCTGGGTGAGGGTGGGTGCCAAGAGTACCTTCTGAGCTGGACAGGTGCCTGCCCGCAGGCTGTGGTGAAGGCATCCCCACTGTCCACTGTGGGCCAGTCTGCCTTCAGCTGACCATGAACTGCTAGGTGGAGGGGCCAGTGATCTCCAGGATCATGGCTCCGAGGTTCCCACTGGCCGAATTCCCAGGTTATTTGTTCCCCTTCCAGCCCTCAGCTCTTTGTCAAGCAGCAGCTCTGCATACACACGCACACGCAGGCGCGCACACAGACACACACACACACACACACACACACACACACACACACAGGAAAGAGCAAGAAGCAGAAGCAAATTTTCCAGAGGCCTGGAGGATTTTAAAATGCATCTGAACACTCTGTGCGGTTTAATTAAACAATTTTAACGCCAACTTCCACGTTGTCCTATGCTTGTCTCTCTCATCCCTTGCTCGCCACGTGAATGTATTATGTGTTCATTGTTTTGAACCCGATTTTCTCATCTCGTATCTGAGCAGTGTTTGCTTTTCATTTCCTCTCCTGAAGGCAAGTCTGTGTCACGTGGACATGCTCACCCCCTGCAGCAACTCGGACATTATCTTGGGCTAATGGGTGCTCAGGTGTGGAAGGCCACCGCGAATGACCACTGCCACAGGATGCTGAGCAGACAGAGTATCAGCCCAGGGACATGAGACCCGATAAAGACAATACAGTAGGTCTTCAAGAGGCTTGACAGAGTGGGAAGGGGAGGAGACATGGGGAGAAGTTGCCCAAGATGTAAATCGCACTGTAGGTGCCCCCGCATCTGGTCCATACAGGGGCTCTGGGTCCTGCTGGCTGTGGGCATTTTTTTTTTTTTTTGAGACAGGGTTTCTCAGTGTAACAGTCCTAGCTGTTCTGGAATTCACTTTGTAGAGTTCGAGGCAGGCTGGCCTTGAACTCACAGAGATCTGCCTGCCTCTGCTTCCCAAGTGCTGGGATTAAAGGCGTGCACCACCAGTGCCCAGGGGCTCATAGCTTTATTTTAACGGTTCAAAAGTCCACAGCCAGGGCTGGGGAAATGGCTCAGTCATACATATACACACACATACAAGTCTGGGGCCCTCTCTTCTACAGGAATTTGAACAATAGAGTGTAACAGAGACGGGTGGGAGAGCCCTCAACTCTAGGGTACATGAAGCCCCTCCCTCCAGGCTCCATGGGGCTCTGTAGAAAATCAGCTCTGGCCCACTTCGTCCATCTTACAGCTGGCCTCTGCAAGGATGCCTCCGGCTCTGCTTGTGTCCAACCACTTCGCAGCCACTCCTGTTTCAAGAGGGCCTTTGCATAGGGGCCTTGATGCTGGAGAGTTCTCCGATTCTCGGTTCCTTATCCTCCAGGAAGTCTATCTTGACCTCTGAGGCACTTGCTCTGGCCAACAGATACTTGTCTCCTCCATCCATCCTCTTGTTCACAGCCTGCCTCTCACCGGAATGAAGTTCCCAGGAACAAGGGTAAGATTTATAGTGGTCACTTCAATCGTGATTTCGGTTCCAATCAGGGCCTGACACCTGATCGGCCTCCAGCTGCTTTTCAAGCAGACCACTGCCGAACCTTGCACTTCATCTTAACCTTTAACAAGGGGTTTAAGGAAAGCGGCAGGCTGACCAGCAACCGTGTCCAGGACCCCGCTTTGGCATGATCTGCCCCCAGTTCTCTGTACTTCTCTCGGCTGTGTTCAAGGCTGGGTTCTAGGTTCTTCCCGGTCCCTCTGCTGGGTGGCTAGGTCCTTAATTGCTCTTTGAGGACCTTAATTATGAGCCGCAGCCACCCACTGGTAAGTAGGAGCATTAAAATAGAGTAAATGTTTTCCTTTTCTTGAAAAGTTCACATATACAAGACGAGGTGCTGCTGGGCCCAGGGGACTGCCCCCCCCTGGACCTACGTAGAGGACATAGCTCTCGCCTTCCATCCCTTTCCTCCAGCTTATGCCCTTCCCAGGCCCAGGTGTGAGACCCTCCCAAAGCTCCAGAACCATACACGGGAAACTCCACTTCTCTGCAGCCCACCCTGCCAGGGCCCCATCCAGGTCTGGGGTTGGGCTATGTAGCTCTGGCCCTCCAAAGAGCCCAGCTGCCCCAGGGCAGAGAGAAGGAGGCTGCTCTTTGTCTACAAGAGCGATCATTCCCAGTAACAGGGCCTGAAGTGAAGGTGAAAGAGCCCCTTGTTGGTTGAAATTTGAGTGGATACATACCTAGGAGCTGGAATTTTATGACCCTGGAGTAGTAATTGTGAGAAAGCAAAAACCCCTGCATACCTTCAGTGGAAGAAGGGGGAGCAGCCCCTCTGCTCATGCCTCCTTGGGACAGGGGTCGTACAACCCGAGGAGTATGACAGGAGATTCATAAGCCCAGGGTATACTCTCTGTGCGCCCGCGGGTGCTGGGAGGCCCCATTCGGATTGCACTCCTTCACTAGGTCCTTCCGTGAGCCCCAGTCCCCACGAGAAGGGGGAGGGGGATGGGCACCGGCAAGTTTGGGGAAACTGGGAGGAGTGTGGGGGAGCTGCGTACCGGAGCACCCGGACTGCCCTAGGACAATCGGTGTCGCGTCGTGCATCGCGCCCCACGTCGCCCACGCGCGCCAGGACACTGGCGCCCCGGCACACCCAAGCCACACGCGGTGGGGGAAGGGCACGCGCCTCGCTGACATGGTCACGGCGTGCCTCCCACGCCTGCTGAGCCCCGCCCCCTAGCCGACCCTAGCAGCCAAGGGAAGGGGCGGCGCGCGAGGAAAGGAGGGGGTCCCCGCCGGCTCTGCGCCCCCGCAGTGGGGGCGGGGAAGGACGTTGGTGCCGCTTCCCCCGCCCCTCGCCCGAGCATCTCTACGAGCGCCCCCTGCTGCCGTGCTCTCCCGCGAGACGGTATGGGGCGGGAGGAGAGGTCGGGAAGGGGGGCGCGGACCGGGTTCGCCCAGTCCTGGACTTGGGGCAGGCGGGATACGGGCACGGGAGAAGAACGGAGCAGGGGATATCGTGGGATAGCGTGCGTCTGGGTGGGGGCGGGCCGGGCTGATGACCCCCGCCCACCCTCCGTCCCTATCCCGGTCCCTGCGGGTCGCCCCCGGCCCGCCCCGGCCGCGCTGGCCCCGCCCCATGGGCCGCCCCCGCCGCCCCGCCCCCCGCCACTGCTCACTCCGAAGTTTCCTGCGCTGTGCGCGGACGGGCTCCAGGGCTCGCTCGCTCGCTCCTTCTCCGGCTCGGCCGCGCCCCCGGCCCGTGCCCGCGGTCCGCGCCCGCCCCGCCCCGCCGTGCATTTAGCGGTTTTCCGCATCGGGACACCGTTGCTGCTGCTGGGCGAGCCAGAGCCAGAGCCTCCGCGAGAGCTGGTGCCGGGTGGGCCGGGGGCGCGGGCCGAGGCGGCGGTACTGGCCCAGCTCCGGGCTCCGGGCTGGGTCCCCAGTGACAGCGCCGCCCGGGCAATGCCCGCGGGGACGCCGCTGGCCACCGGAGCGAGGTGAGACGCGATGGGTACGCGCGCTTACTGCGCGCCTGGGACCCTTTGAACTTGAGCTCTGTGGGCGCAGAGCCCCTCGGGCTCCCGCAGCCCTTCGCCTGGGCCTTGGGGGTGGGGCTGCCAGCCTTTGCCGGCGGGAGGGGGCGGGAGGGGGCGGGGGGCGCATTTGTCTCTAATAAGGAGAGACAAAGACATCCCGGCGGCCGCGGCTGTTCCCGCAGCTCCGCTCCGCCTGAGGCGGGGCGGGGGCGTCGTTCCTGGGCCAGGGTCACCGCCTGCCCTCTCTTCGCAGGTGCTGCTCTCTGCCACCATGACCGAGGGCACGCTGGCCGCCGACGAGGTCCGGGTGCCCCTGGGCGCTTCGCCGCCGGCCCCTGCAGCGCCGGCGAGGGCTTCCCCGGCGAGCCCTGGGGCGCCCGGGCGCGAGGATCAGCGAGGATCCGGGTCCGGCGTGTTGGCTCCCGAGAGCCCAGCGACCGAGTGTGGTGCGGAGCTGGGCGCCGACGAGGAACAGCCCGTCCCATACCCGGCACTGGCGGCCACGGTCTTCTTCTGCCTTGGGCAAACCACGCGGCCACGCAGCTGGTGCCTCCGACTGGTTTGTAACCCATATCCTTACAGGGTTGGCGAGGCGCTGGGGACTGGGGTGTGGGACTCGCCCTGCGTACGCCCTGCGAACCCCGGCTTCTGGGATCTGGCGCGGACTGGGAAGGGGTGCGAGGGCAGTGTTCTTCTCAGAGATGGTGGGGGTACATACGCCTCGGAACTCGCCGGTGGGATCTGGGTTCAGAGACATCTTGGGACGGGAGAGTCTGGGCAGAAGCGGCGAGGATGCCTCCGACTCGCAAGGGAAAAGGAATGTAGTTAGTAACTCCTGGCGTCCTACGGGCGGGGGCGGGGGGAGGGGGGAATCCCCGCCTGTTTAGCTTTCCAAACAAACACCTGAGCCTGTGTGAAGACCCTCGCGGGAGGCTGGGAGGCTGGGAGGGGAGAAAGTTTTCCACCTGCTCTGTGGGCGCTGTGTGCCAGGCAGGGCTGGTCCCTAGTTCTTCTCCGAGGAGAGGCAGTGACGTTGGTTGAGAACTCACTCTTCCAAGGCTGAAGTCCGTTCAGGGGCTGATTTAAGCGCGGCTGGGGGCTGGGGGCGGGGGAGGGGACAGTGAGGCAGCTAGCTTTGAACCCGACCCCGTTTTTCACAATTGCCTGGCTAGAGAGGAGGATTTGCATCTTTTTTTAAAAAATTGGCCCAAGGGCACAGACTTTTCAGAGAAGCTTCCAGAACAGGGTTGGGTCAGTGCTGGAGGTATTTCTGGGGTGCAAGAAGAGGCTTCTGGCCCCCAGAAGGTGGCCTTTTGGGGACTGCCCTGGTGAGCTCTGAGGAGGAGCTGAAATATGGCGAGTATTGCTCTCCCCGCACCACCCCCCCCCCCCAGCAACTCATCGGAGCTTCAGGGTAGGATGGGCTGGCTGTAGGTGCTCCTGCTTCCTTCCTGGGCTGGTTGGGTGGAGGGCCAAGGGGAGTTGACATGGGTCCATAAACAGTCTTCGGCAGAGTCGGAGACAGAGGCAAAATGAGCAATGTGTGTATATGTTTCTCTACCTTGTGTGTTTAACTGTATAAATATTAAATACAAAAGAGAAATCTGTACCAAAAAAAGTAATAAAGCCCGTGTTTCTTTTCACTCCAATCCAAACACTGGGTGAGTCAGATTTTTCTCTGCTTATAAAAGAGGATGGTGGTCCCAGGGCTATGGCTGTGGCCTACTCTGAGCCGTCCGGGGCTCCAGTGCCTGCCGTCTTTGTCCTCTGCGGTTGACTGTGGTGACTGCCTGTGGTGGGCATCCTCTGGGTTGGCTGGCCGTCTGTGCAGAAAAAGGGTGACCTTGTGTGTCGGCTGTCAGTTTGTCCCCTCTGCAGGATCTAGCCTGGAGGGGACTGGGCCACTTGGCCTTGGTGGAGAGGTGAGGTGTGGCTGGGAGTGGTGGTAGATCACTGGGCCATGGTGCTACTGTGGACCCTAGGGAGGGGACAGAGGCCAGCCCTGTGCTAGTGCTGGAGTTCGTTGTTCCCAAGGCTGTACAAACTGGGGGCAAGACTGGAGTGGGCCTAGGCTTACTCTGCCAGCCAGGATCTGGCTGCACAGGCGTCTGAGGCCGGCCCTGGTTCTCTGGGCTGCTGCGTCCCAGAGGACTTCTAACAAGGTTGTTTGTGTTGCTGTGTGTGGGGAAGGTGGGGATGGGGTGGCTCATGTAGGCAGAGTGAGTCTTCGAGGGCTGTGGAGTTAACATTGCCACCCGGCCAGGGCCGACTTTGTGAACCCGAAGTAGAAGATGCCCTTGGAGTCTTAAGAGAGACTCAGGTGTTACGAGCCCTGGAAGAGAGGGCAGGAAGATGAGGAGAGCTCTCAGCTGGGGGAGAGGGTGCCAGGCTGTCCCTGCAGGTGAGACCACGAAGGGGAGAGAGATGGGTCTTGCCCATCCTGCCCTCAAGTACATCCCTGTGTTGGAGCTGCTGGCTATTTCCAGGAACCCTGCCACGCCTCCCCCCCATCTTCTTGCTGTGTATACCTCAAGACACAGTTCGATTCTTCTACTCCTGAAAACTAGGCATAGATTCTGAGTGTCCCCAAGTTAGGGAAATGCCCCACAAAGAGCTGGTTTCCCAGGCTATTTGGCCCCGTCAGCACTCTGCATCTGTCACTGGAGTGGGTTCCTGAGAGCTCTGGCCACATTGGCATGGGTCTGACCCCCAGCAGATGCCAGGCTCTGGAGTAGGGGTGTGAACCTGGGCCTCAGGGAGATCCTAAAATAAGCTACACGCCTGGACAGGCGGGGAATCGGCTTACTGGGGAAGCCCATGTGGGCCGAGGCTTTCCAAGCTCTTTGAGGCTCTTTACATTCCTGTGAGTTGGGAGGGGGTGGCTTTGTATGAGGCAGGGAAACCACGGGTGATTGGCGTGGTCAGGGTTTTACAAGGACTGTGTAGTTCCATGTGGCTAGAGGATGTTTCCTGGGCCTCAATTCTCCCCTGCAAGTCGACGTTAGTGTCTTTCCCAGAGGGTAAACTCCAAAGTGGGGGAAAGTCAGCTTTGCTCAGGTGAGAAGCAGCTGCTGCCTCCCTGCAGATGCCTGCCAGCCATAGCTGGGCTTCTATTGGCCGTTGGAACATAGTGAAGTACCTTCTCCCAGTCCCGGACCTTTCTGGAACTCTCATATGGCTAGCCAAGGTCCCGATGCACACGTGGTCCTGGTTCTGCCTGGATGGTATCTCCCATCCCTGTGGCAAAGGAGCCTCCAAGGACAGTCTTTGTCTTTATTGATTTAGTTTGCTCTTTAAAAATACAATCGGGCTGGAACTTTTGGGGAGAGCGCTGTTTCTCCTACACAGGCTTATTTATAGAGGAAGGTGGGTGGGACCCGTGTGTTGTAGCCTGCTCCGCTGGGTTATGTTCTGCCCTGGCTCCCCCACCCCACCCCGGGCTCCTGACCCAGAAGTGCCTGCAGTGCCTCTGCCTATCCCAGCAAGGGAAGATGGGGCCTCCCTGGGGTAGGAAGCCCAGGAGTGGGCACCCGGCTGTCCTGTGTCATCAAGGGAAGTGAGCTGTGGATGTTCAGAATCTAGGAGGAACCTGGGTATTCAGAAGTGAGAGTCTCTAGGAGGATCCTTCGAACCTCTCCTTCCCCACGACAGGCACCAAACCCTCAAGTCACCAACAAAGAATGAAGGACATGTCAAGGTCACATAGGTGAAGAGGGGCTGGTTGGGCCCAGCCTACCCCGGAAGCTCAATGTTTGTTGCAGCCCTGGCTAGACAAACCTAAGTCCTTACGACATTTTTTAAAAATGGATGCTTTGCGACATGCAAGGGCACAGAGCTGCAAGGTGGCTGCCAGTACCTGGCTCACCGCTGGCATGCATGTCCCCAGTGGGAACTCACAGGGTGCTGGTCTGGGAGGGCCAGTCCTTTGTCCTTGCCCCGGATCCTGTGCTTTGAGAGTGGTCCATCTCTGCTGTTTCTGAGCCTCCAAGAGCTGGCTCTCAGGAAAACCGAACTGGGAGTCACTGGGCCTCTAGGGACTCCTGGGCCTGAATTCTGAGCCAGGACATTAAGTAGCTTATGCTTCTGTGGCCTCGGCTGACACTCTGCCTAAGGAACCTTGTGGGTTTTGGGGGGTCCTTGGACCCTAGGTGGGGGTCGTTGCTCCCTCCCTAGCCAGTCTGTCCATAACCTGGTACCTTACTGGGTTTTTCTCCTACTGTTAACTGTCCATATCTGCTTCTGTGGACTCTGGAGATTCTGATTGGCCTGGGAGGACAGCTGCTATTTCCTTCACTCTCATCCAGGGTGTGGGACGATGGCATGTGGATCAGAGTACTACTGGCTTCCTGTGACTTGACAGGTACTCGTGTGTATCGAGGAATGCTGACCCAGCATTTCAGGAGTCCGCCTTCCCCAAGGTCCTAGAGCTGAGCATCCAGTGTGTGCAGGTCATTGCTGGGAGAAGAGTGGCAGGACATATGCCTCGTACCTTTGGAGCTACTAGTTAACATCTTCCAAGTGGGAATCTGGAGCATGTGTTGATCCCTGGCTGTATCTGGGTGACGGTGTACCATGGATGGTTCTGGGGCTCATTCGGGACAGGGGGAGCACCGTTATGACTGAGAGCAGTAGATGGAAGAGAGATCTTGGAAAGGGCCTCAGATGGATGTCTCCCAAACTTCTGTTGGAGAGTCATTCATACCCTCATCAAGGAGGTGATAGGTCCACATACCCACGTGATACCACCTTTCCCATCTCGTCCCTCCACAAAATGGGCGTGATGCCAGTGAGGCCAAGCATGCCCATGAAGAAGGACTAGGAGGAGGAGTCTTATCCTAGGACAGGCTTTGCTCTGGCACAGACTGTGTCTCCCAGACCTGCCTGTGTGGCTCGGGAGTGGCTGTGTGGACTGACAGTCCTGCCCTCCTGATGAAGGCATCACCTTCCTAACGAAAATATTTCCCACCTCTGCTGCCCGTGGATGGGGGCCGCTTTTACCAGGCCTTACCCTGCTTGTTCCTAATCCTAATCAGAGGTGATTCTGGGGTTGACCAGTGCTCTCTCATAGTATCAGCACCTCAAGTGGACACGAGCCGGGCTACCAGTCACGTGGGGACCATGACAGGCTCTATCACCCTTGTCTATGCTGCCCTTTCCCTGATGAATCCTTGAAACCCCTGTGTTGTAAGGGATTGTAAGGGGGGGGGCTCTTGATACCAGTGGCCTTGGCGACCTCATTCAGCCAGGATTTCCCCAACAGAACCCATCCAGAATCCAGCTGTCCTTAGGCCTGTGGCAGGTGGGGCCCTTTGGAGGGTGCAGAGTCTGGACTAGAGGGTGTTAGTACTAGGACCAGGGAAGTGGTAGTTACTTGGGGACCACTGAGTCTGTGTGAGAGGAAGCCAGTAGCAGGACCAGACTGGCCAGCAGGAGCCATGGTTCTGCTCCTGAGGTAAGTGAGAAGGACAGCCAATCTCAGGAGGAGAGGAATAAAGAGGAAAGGGTTCTGGATCCCCAGAACCTGCTGGTAGGAGTGTGGGATGTGAGATGAAATGGAGCATTGGGATCTCAAAGAGGGGTGAATAGGCCAGCCTGGGGACTCAGGAATCTAGTGTGTTCCTCAGGAACCCAGCCTGGTGGGAAATTGAGGTAAGCCTGGAACGTAAGGGCACTGCAGGACAAAGAATGAGAGGTGGGTGCTGGTGCCCTCACACTTTGGAGGCTTGGCCTGTATAGCATGCTTAGACACCTCAGCTCTGTGCTGATAGAGTAAGCCACTGGTGCAGGCTGTGGGCGTCTCTGTGGCCTGCAGGAGCACACAGGGTGGTCTAGGGGCTCCCTTTGCTTCCTCATATGCAGTGGGCCTGGCTCCCAGCGCTGCTGGCAGCCGTCCCGTTCAGGGTCAGGATGTGGAAGAATGCGGGGGATGGGGCGGCCTGTCAAACAGGGATGAATCCAGAGCAGTGGCCTGTGGCCAAGTCCAATCCTCGGTCTTGAGCAGTCAAGGTCAGGCGCGCAAATCCGTTACCTTTGTTTACGCAGATGTCGGCCCTGGTGCTGAGCTGAGCCTGCTGGGGAAGGGGCAGCAGCTCTGGGGACCTGACTCAAAACGTTCCTTTCCCACCTTGCAAGCCGTTAACCTTCTCTCTTCTCCTGGGTGGCCAGTCCTGGCCTAACTTGGAGCACCCCTAAGAAATGTGGGCCCAGGTTAAATTTCCAGGCCTGAGGTTAAAGGCTGCCCACAGCCCTGGGCAGAAGTAAGGTGTAGTATGGGTCATACACCCTGTGTTGTGGTGTAGGGCTGGATCCTTGATCAGAGATGGGGGACAAAGGCCCAGACAGGATGAAGTCCAGGGGGCCAGGGACTGGGAGGAAAGGAACCTACTGACTCTCAGCCCCGTCCCCACCTCAAGAGAGTTGGCAGAAGGTCTGGGCACCATACCCGGAGTGTGGTGCCTGCCTGGAATGACAGATCGGCTTGCCACTCAAGCCACACACCATCTTCTCAGGAAGGGCCTTGTGGAAAAGACTGGAGGCACTGTTCCATGTGGTTGCCGGGACTGGTATCTCTGGCTTTTCAAATCCCTCTAGGCACTGGCTGGCAGGAGGAGGAGGTGAGGCCCAGGCTGGCAGGGAGATTGGGGTTCTGGTGGCAGGGGCAGATACCAGGGACAGCTGAAGAATATGCTGAATTCGGTGCTGGATTGGGGAATGCCAGCCTCGGATTACTCTAACCGCTTCCACCTCTGGGATGTGTGAGCCTTGGATAGAGAAGCCCTGGACAGTCAGGAATCGGCCCCTCCTGGCCCAGCACAGGCTGATCTTGGCTACAGGAGATTTCACGGGTCCCAGAGGACTCCTTTTTCACACATTGGCTACCCAAGCCTTTGCCAAAGTTGGGGGCTGGACTTGGAAGCCTCTCTTATGCTCCAGAAGTTAGGGGCTGCCTTAGGATGAGAGCCGTTCCTCCCAACTGCCCACGTTGCAGAGGGGTCCATCAGGCTTGACGCAGGCACACCTATTCCTGCACCCATCCCCACCCACCACCTCCTGATACGAGACCCTTGGGCACCGCCTCAGCCCTGCCTGGTCCAGTCAGATTTCTTCACCCTCTGCTGTTTGTGTCCCTCGGGACTTGTGTGGTTTTTTTGTTTTTTGTTTTTTGTTTTTTTCATGAGGGAAGTAACCATGGCACAGAAATGGGTTCCTTGTATGTGAGCATTAGGTAAAGAGTCCATGTTTTATTAACATGGCACCAGCGTGAAGCCTCAGCCTCTCAGCTGGCCAGACCTGCAGCAGACAGCAAGGAGACGACCTGCTTAGGGCCAGGGAACGGGCCAGTCCTGGGGACCACAGTCCCTGCTCAGCTATGTTTAAATAGATGAGTGCTGCAGCCCGCCATGGCCTGACCCTGGCAGCACACAGGATGTTCCTGGCAGGCACAGTGGTTGGCTGTGTTGCCCTGTCCTCTGGACTGTGCTAATGCTGTCCCCTCCCCAGGCTAGGCTCCAGGTTGGTGCAGCTGGGGCAGTGACCTGAGGAAGGGGCTGTTAAGGGTCTAAGAGCTGATTGCTCTGGACACCCCACTTTGTTCTGGTCCTTCTCTTCTGTACTAGTCTCTGCCTGGCGGAGCCCTGGGTATGGGGGAGGGTTGCCTCTGGGCCTCTCACAGGCATGAAACTAAAGGAGGTTCCCTGACACTGTTGGGGGACAGTAGCCTTTACCATTGGGGGAACTGGAATCTCTCAGTTCCTAGGTCCCTGTAGCTGCAGGAAGGTTAGCAAACTCAGTTGACTCTGATGCCTGTGTGTATGGAGTAGTTGGGCAGGGTGCTGAACGGGCAGGTGCAGTGGCTGGGTGTGGTGCCATGGTAGGAGGCCGTTGGCCAGGTCTGTTGTACACAAGGCTAGTGCAGCAGGTACTTAGTAAAAACTCTGGCTGGTGGGCACAGGCTCCATCCCCTGGGGTTGCTCCCAGCCCCTGTGCTCAGCAACACCGGGCTCCCTGAGCCTTGTCGCGTTGGCCAATACTGGGGTGTGCAGCATCCGACGTGGTGACAGGAGGGGTGGGTCAGTGGGTTTCCTGGGAAGTAGTGGGACCTTTAGAGTAAGCGGACTTGGGACCCTCTGAAGTTGGATTGGTGGAGGGGGTGCCAAAATTGCATTGTCTCTGGACAGATGACCTTTGGGGCCTTGGTTTTATTCCCTGTGGACCTATGGCGTCCAGCTGAGCGGCACGGGAAGCTATACACATAATGCTTCGGTCTCTGTGCTGGCCTCAATATTGTCCCCTTCAGAAACTGTGGCCAGCAGAACGTGGAGCTACCGTTTGGCAATGGGCTATTTCCAGATGTAACTGGTTGAGCAGAAGATAGGTTGGGCCAGGTGCCCCAGTCCCAATGATGGGAGTCTCTGGGAAGAGGACAGCCTGTGTGACAACAGAGAGAGACTGGACTAGCCGTAGAGTACAAGGACTGTCACTGACGCCAGGAGGTACAGAAGGCCAGGCACAGCCTCCTCAGAGCCTTGGAGATAAGCAGTCCCTGCTGAGGCCTGGACTGGCGACTTTTGGTCCAGACTGAGCCAGGAGTAAGTAAGTTCCTGTTGTTTGAGGCTGCTGGCCTGTGGTGCTTTTTACAGAGCCACCGAACTCCAGCCCAGCTGGTGGCACGCTTGCCCACGTGGCTCTGAGTGTGCCCTTCTATGCATGCACGCCTGAATGAGCCTTTCCCAGCTAGCGTGCCCCACCCCCGGAGGAAGATGAGCGCTTCTGCTTGGCTAGGGCAGGAGGCTGTGATGTGCTAACTGGAGGTGGCCACTTGGGATAAATCAAATGCTCAGGGTCAGGCTCTTAAGACAAGGGGTGGGCCACCTGGGGAGAGGAGAAAATCAGCCATGAAATCGGCCTTTCCGACTGCCTGGGCTGCCAGGCGGGCCATGCATGGGGCTCTGTGTTCTGGTCAGAGGCCCCTCCTCCCCGAGGTTACTGCAGGTGTCTGGTGCCTTGATGGGGAGATCTCCAGGGAGCTCTGAGCCACTCACATCCAGCCCAGGGGCTTTCTGGAAGGTGCCCCCTGCAGGTCAGCCCATAATGGGGGGTCTTGGGTGAGCTTTTACAGAGCAGACCACTCTGCCCACGAAGGAGCCTGCTGAGGCTCCCCTGGGATTCCTCAACCCTCTCTCCATCCTGGTGGTCTCAGTCCTTCAGGAGCTTTTCTGCTGTTTCTGAGCAGAGCAGTGGAAACAACAGATGAACCCAGTTAGTTGTGAAAGCTGGGGTTCAGGCTCCCAGAAGTGTGGCCCCTAAGGCCTTGGATGTTAGCTGCCTCTAGCTGTTGCAGCTATCCCCAGAGGAACAGGACCATTTCCCTCTTGGTGTCCATGGAGAGGAGTGTTGACCACAGATGGCCAGGGAGGAAGCTGCTCTAGTCTGAAGCGGCACCCTGCCCCCAGCTTCCAGCCTCAGCTCAGAGAGTACTGGGAAGTACATTATGGACCATTATGTTTCTCCCGGGGCCTCCGGGAGACGCTCAGGCCCTGCTCTGCTAAGGCAGACCACTGGATAGGTCATTGATCAGGCTAGAGACATGGGTGGGTATGAACAGGGATGACTGGAGGGGGTAGCTGTGGCCTGTGACTGTGGTCACCTTGAAGCTGTCCTGGGCACCTCCTGGCTAGTGGCCACATGCTCTTGGATAACTGACCCTCAAGACTTCTGTGTCCTTGCGGTTCATGTCCAGCCTCTCTGTTCTATGCTTCAGGCAGGAGAGGTAGCCCACAAGTTAAGGGCTACACCTCTGTTTAGAAAAGCTGTGGCCCCATCTGCAATGTGGCAGGGCCCAGGTATGCATCTGAAGGTGGTGGAGGGCCTGGTGAGAACCAGGGACCCTGGGTAGGGCCTGGGGTCAGAGCAGTATGAGGGTGTCTGTTCTTCAGCAAGACTCTTTCCAGGCTAAGGATTCTGGTCCTGGGACGCCTGGTGAGTATCCTCTGAGGAGCATTCTAATCTGACACAGGGACAATAACCCTGCCCAGATGCCCAACCACTGCTCTCGAGAAGGTACAGAGGGGCACGAGGGCCATGGGGACCACACGGCAGTGTCCCTATCATGTCCCTTTGTCTTTGGCAGCAGACACCAGTCCAGCCTCTGGCCGACGGCTGGTGAGTCAGCCTGCATTAGTGCCTCATTAAAATGGACAAGCTCTCCTGGGTTGCTGAGGAAA
Organism: Peromyscus eremicus; assembly: GCF_949786415.1. Classification (NCBI taxonomy): domain Eukaryota; kingdom Metazoa; phylum Chordata; class Mammalia; order Rodentia; family Cricetidae; genus Peromyscus; species Peromyscus eremicus. The sequence continues at coordinate 18,048,220 of NC_081423.1, forward strand.
GCCCAGTGTCTCCTGCCCTTGCCCTGGCTGTGCCTAAGGCTGGCTGAGGCCTCCACACTTGACTGTTAGCATGTGCTGCATCCCCACCCACATCCACCACACCATGGACTCAGCAAGACTCAGGGTGGCCATAGGATGCTTCCCGTAAGACATTCTCCTCCAGGCCTTTCTGGGGTGGTGACAGCCTGGGCCTCTGCTATGTCACTGTGGTGACTAGATGGGACCTGCAAGTATCCTGAAACTATCACCAACTGAGCCAGGTCTTCAGAGGCTCCTACGTCATCATCGTCACTCAGCATCTTCTGCATTAATGTAGAAGTGAGGGGCCAGGTTGATTCCTTGCCCCACAAGGAACAGCTGTAGGTGCTGAGGCCATGTGTGGCCATTTTCCAGGCCAGTTTCATAGTAGGAATGTTGGGGTGGATACAGGCATGCCTAGCTCCTCTGGTGCTGTTTGTGGGTGATGCAGGCCAGCTCTGGGGCTGGGTCTTGGTGCTGGAGGAAACTCGGGGTGCCCTGTGAAATTAGTATTTCCACCAAAAGATGTAAATGAAACAACCCAGAAAGTAACTGAAACACAAAGTAAAAGTATTCTTTTTTATTTGAGATCCAGGTTTAAGGTTTGGCGATTTATTATATTTTGTGTATGTGTGCCACTGCGCATGTGGAGGTCAGGGGACAACTTGTGGGAGTTGGTTCTCTCCTTGTGTCACCTGAGTCTTGGAGATCAAACTCCGCCTTCAGGCTTAGTGGCATATGGTTACCTGGAGGGCCATCTCTGCTCATGTAGCCCAGGCTGGCCTTGACTTCATGTACAACTGAGGATGACCTTCAACTTTTGATCTCTCTGCCTCCATCTCCTGAGGTCTGGGATCACTATGCCTAGTTTATGTGATAGTGGGGCTCAGACTGGGGCTGTGTGCATGCTAAGCAAGCCTACCAGCTGAGCTCTGGCTCCAGCCCTGTGTCTTTGACTCTTAGGAATTGGGTGACCTCATCCCAAGCACTTTAGTTTAGGAGACTTTAGTTGTATGGTATGGACGTAGCTGGCCTTCACCCTCCAGGGTGTGGGGTCCTCCTCATTGGTGCTATCTGACATTCTTGTGTGGGTGTATCTCTGGTTAGCCCTTCAGACCCCGGTCCTGGGAAGCCTCTGTTGCCTGGCCTGGTGAGGTAGTACCCACTTGGAACACCTTAGTCCATATTCTGTGAGGTGAACAGTGGGGATGTATTGGTCATCATGGGCTACCTGAGTGTGATGTGGCTACCCCCAGCCGCAGAGCCTCAGTTTACTCATCTGTAGAGTGGCCCATTTTGGACAGTCCCTACCAAGCTCTGTCCTGGGACTGCTAGTGACTTGTTCCCCTCAAAACAAGTCCTGGCTATAGGTCTGGGCTGGCTGCTGCCTCCCCACCTCATCCTCTAAGAGAGCCTTGGTGCGACCAAGTGGTCAGTGACATACACCAGATTGGTACTGGGTCTTCATTGTGCCTGTGTAACAGACCCTGCCAGACCCCTTTCTGTGAGATCCGGTAGAAAGGACCTTGTGCAACATGGTTGGTTGGTTTGGAGTTGGTTTGTGTTGTCAGTGACTGGCTGGGTGTGGGCTACTGTAGCTCAGGGATAGGAGGCCTGGAGGCATGGGGGCTCATGGCCCCAGTTGAGTTTCTAAGTATGGGTCACCCCAGTTCCCCAGTGTTAGCCCACCTCATGGAAGTTGATGGCTTCCTCTCCTTTCAGGGCCACAGCCCTGCCCCTAAACTAAGTCCACCAGGAGTGTCCTCCAGGCAGTGGATCCATGGAGGTTCTAGGACGCAAAACACTCTTCAGTGACACTGGTGGATAGTGCTGATCTGTTTGGTGAGGAGGGGTCTCCTGAAGACTCTGTGGAGCGGGTTGTGTGTTGTAGCGAAGGCACTCTGTTGAGGTGAGGCGCTGCCCAAGAATGATGCCCTCATACCACTGCGTTCCAGTGCCACCATCAAGAGGAATGTTCCCCAAGCCAGACAGTGCCACCAAAACAAGTTTGTCCGCAGGACCTGGGAACAAAGGCTCACCAACTGGTAGCAGATACCAGGCCATGGTGTTTGTCTCAGAAGCTGGGCCTGCTGCCACAGTCTTCGTAATATCCCAGAACCTTGCCTGCTTCTCACCACTGAATCTGGATCACCAAGCAAATGGGACAAGGTCCAGCCAGCACGAAGCCACAAGGGCAGGCTGGGTGTGCCCTGGGAAGCCGTACAGTGTCTTGTCTACCAAGGCCTGGTTCAGTAGAGCTTCTTGTGGAGGAGTGCTTGGCACTCCAGCACTGGAGCATCAACATTGGGAATTCAGAGAGCCAGAGGGATAAGGCTTCAGGTCACCCCACCCCTTCTCATGCCCAAGTCCTTGTCATCCTCTCTGTATCCCAGCTCCATCCTCAGGTGGCAGTGTGTACCACCCTTCCCAAGGTGCACACTGGCAATAGCTCTGACTGCTTCACCGTGACGCCAGGCCAGTGTTCCCCCTCAACCTCCTCTGCTGACTGTCTTTTTTTTCTCCAAGTGTCAAAGTGAAAGCTGCTTTCTTCTCGTTTGCTGGGTAAGAACGGACTACACTGTGCCCTGTGCATGGGCGGGCTCGTGGCTTCTAATTGGGAAATTGGCTGACTGGGCCTGGCCCACTGGGCTGTTTATTACGGCGTGGGGTATGAGTGGCTGTGTGGCACAGGCTGCAGAGGGCTCCTGAGTTTTGCCTTTCAGTTCTGCATTACCATATCTCCGTGACCACTCCCTTCTCCTCATATTGCTGTGAAGGACATGTTCCCGCTCGTGAGCTCCCACCAAGAGGTTCTTAGGAGCAGTGACAGGGATTTCTTGTTATTTGAAGCTTTCTCGGGGTCTGGCAAGGACTGAGAAAGGGGACATCAAGCCTCTAGTGGCCTGAGTGGCATTGGGGACGAGAAAGCACATTTTACCTCACGAGGTGGTCTGGGACCCAGTGTGGGTGTAACGAGCTTCGTGGGGTTTGCTGTGTGATCCTCAATGTTGCCAAGTTCCTGCTGGCCCCGTTTGTCCCAGAAGTCAGTGGTCTTCAGTCAGCTGTCCAGAGCCGAAGGCAAGAGCTCTGCCTGCCGGCCTGCCTGCCTGCCTGCCTGGCACGTGACATGTCCAAGGGTCTGCAACCTGGTCACCTCACCAAGCCCCTGTGTGTTCTACCTAGGGGTCCAGAGGCTCAGTGAAGGCAGCAGCAGCTACTGGGCAGGGTTTGGAGCTGGTAGGCTGACCCCAGCACTGCTTTTACTATTTATTGGAGAGGATCATGCGTCGCACGTGTAACTTGGGAGTGTACAGCTCCGTACCTATCACCCTAGTCCTACACTTGGGCCTCCTGGCTGCAGTATGCTTCCGAGCGCTTCGCACCGTGAAAGGAGCACTGTGCCCATGCCATCTCTGCTGACCACCTTCTTCACCCGCCAGTCCCCATTCTGGAGGTGCCGTGTAGTGGGTCACGTGCTTGCACGGGTTGGTGGTGGAGCACCGGGACACTGAAGCAGGCCCCAGTGCCCAAAGGTCTTCTCTTATGGGTACGTGTTCCAAGGTGCAGATGGAGCTTTGTGTGCTCAAGGACTAACAGGTGTCCCGAGTTATTCTACCTGTGGCTGAAAGTCCTGCAGTGAATGGGCAGGTTCGGCATTCAGTGCGAATCCCTGAGTTTAGTCCTCCTGGGTAGATACTAGGAACAGAATTGCTGGGTCACATTGTTTGGTCACATGAGAAACTACCAGGGCTTTTGTCGAACAACCCCACTTGCTAACCCTTTACCCCACCTATGAGTCTGGGTCCCCGGTGCCATGACAGGACATGTGACATCATCTCCTGGGTGTAGAAGCCTGTCTAGTGGGTCCGAAATAGGGGTCTTGGCTCTGGTCCCTGAGCTTGACTGCCCCCTGCTATGAAGGCTAGGTCCCGGCTTTCAGTTGGGGTGGGGACAGGTGTTACTGTCAGGTGGCGTCTGGGCCACGGGTAGGAGTAGGTGGCGCGTGTGTTTGCTCTGCATCCGTTCCCTCCCTTCATTCTCGGGAGGATTTCAACACCCACACTCGGAATAAAAAAAAAAAATTATTAATGAGCTTGGTGCGGTTGCCATGGGAACCTGTTGCTAATGAATCTCTGGGGTTTCCTCTTACCTTTGCGGAGCTAGAGCAAGGCTGAGCTATGCTCAGACCAGGCATGCTTCCTTCTCCTTAGGTTGCCGTGGCAACGCCTGTCACTAATCCCCAGCCAGCTCCTGGTTTACCGGCCTGGCCCCAGGAGCCAGCTGCCCGCTTATGCTTACATAAAGCCTCTTATTGTGATCCTTGCTGCTCCCGGCCCCACCAGGCTTCTTGGAACCTCACCCTTCCTCTAGGGCCACACATGGGATCCCAAGACAGGGAGGGCAGAGATGGTGTCTCAGGCTTTGCTAGAGAGAGGACTCTACATGGATGGGGTTAGAGTACCTACACCAAAGTACCCCAGCAGGTAAGGGTGCAAGCTGGGCCTAAGTAGGACTCATTAGATGTCACCCACCAAGTATGTAGCCTTGCTGGCCTTCTGGCTGCCAGCTTGATGGAACCAGGTTGGCCTTGGAGAGACAGTAGGCCGTCCTGAATCCTAGTGCCCTGCCCACCAGGTAATCGATGGAATAGGTCAGGACTGGAGTCTGGGGAAGTGCTGTGTGGCTTAAGTCTGCCCACAGCTAGTTCATGGGGCAGTGCTGAAGAGCCTTGAGTTCAAGGGCTTGAGTATTCAGTAAGTAGTTGAGTAGCATCCATGAGAGGACAAAGGGAACGTTCTATGCCACTCAAGGGAGAGGAACCTGTGGCATAAACCCCAAGCATGGGCCTGAGGTACCCAGCTTCTCATCCTTAATGATCCCTTCCTGAGCTGACTGCTGGCCAAGGTCAGCTGTTGTATCAGTGGCTAGCCCTGCTTCCTGCCGGCCTGTGTTCTCAGGGCATCTTGTAGGGACTTCCAGGCAAGGGATGGTCATACACAAGGAGGCTGATGGGGGGTGTTGGGCAGCTGCAGGCAGACCTCTCCCAGCTTCAGCTTGCTGGTCTAAGACATGGTTGTAGAAGATGGAGATGGTGTAGGTGGAAAGGGCAGAGTATAAGACACATTCACACAGTGCTAGGGCCCTGTGCTTCAGCCCAGTCTCTGGGGTTAGTAAGCGTATGACCCCTTTGGTCCAGGACTTCTGTGGCTCCTGCGTGAGTTAATTTCTTGTCTCGGTGACAGATAGCTGAGAAAAAAACAATGTAGAGAAAGACTGATTTGGGTCCATGGCTTCAAAAGTTTCAGTCCATCGTCAGCTGACTCCATTACTTCCAGCAGAATGTCCAGGGAGTGTGTGGAGAAGGCGGCCAGTAAACACGAAGAGGTCTTCATTCTCCCTGCCCTCCTTTTAGGTCCCCAGACTATGGGATGGTTCTGCCCATGTACCCTGCCATGCATACCCTGACTTAGTCATCTCTGGAAACACTCAGAGGTGTGCTTTATAATCTCCTAGGCACTTCTCCATGTTACAGAGCCTAGATAGTTAATGCCTGCCTGGGTGGGTTTTGGGCCTGTGAGCCTTGGAGAATTGAGTGGATGGATACAGCAGGGGGTTAGACCAGATTTGAACTGGCGGGTGGCCAGGAGCCCAGTACCTACACCTTGGGGACACCAGTAGGATCCCTCTTTTTTAGGTGCTTCAGCGACATGACCCCTGTGGCTGAGGTGGCCACTCGAACTGGGTTTGAGCATCCCAGTATGTTGGTGGATTTGGGAGCTGAGCTGATGGCTGTGGTGGCAGCTGATGGTGTTGGGACCAGGTCCCATGTCCCTTGGTCACCTAGGTTCTGAGTGTCAGCATCCTTCTGCCCCTCTTGGCCTGGTATAGTGGCAGAGTCTCCATTGCTAAGCTATGTGACCCAAGACTTGTGTCTGCTGGTGCGCGCCACTGGTGATAGGCTTGGGTTTCTGGCTTTGTGTCAGGAAAAACAGCAGCCAGACAGATGGAGTGTGGTCAAAGGTCAGGCCCATGAGGCAATGTCAAACATGACACACAGTCCAGAAGATAATAGCATGGAGCCCCTATGGATAACCAGGGCTTTGAGTAGGGACCTGCTTGGCTCCCAACCCAGGAATCAACTTGTCTTCACTCCTGACCTGGAGTCAACCTAGAGAGTGACCAGACTGGGTGACCCTCAACCCCTATGACATCATAGGATTTGCCTGGTTGAACCTGGTTACCTTATTAGCCCATAGGTAACCTCTGGTGAATGAAGAAGCTCCGCTGCCCCTCTGAGCTCTACCGTAGAGCTCCCTCCCTCCCTCCCTGGGGCTGCTTCCTGATCCCATGGGACCAATATTGCAGGTGTTCAGGTCAGGAAGGCAAGACAGGATGTGGCTGAGGGATGCAGAAGCTCCATCCGCTGCCATCTGCTCTGGAACTTGGGCTGCAAAAGCCACAGTCCAGTCCGAAGGGTGCCGTGTTCCCAGGCTGCCCCTCCCCCACCATCTTCTTAGGGTTCCTTGTGCCTGCTGTACACTCTGGCTTCTCTCCTGGAGAAGCAGGGCCAGGGCTGGTGGCCCCAGTCACGGGACAGGGTGGGGGCATCGCAGGCCAGTTCCCAAGCCCTGGGGCTTCCACCCCTGGAAACCAGGAGCTGGGCTAAGCCACAGTGTGGGGGTTGGGCTTGGCAGGAGGCCACGGAATAGTCTTGACTGCTGTGGGTGTGAGGGGCTTGGGACAGTCCTGCCCAGTCTGTCCCCTGGGAGGATCTCGTGTGTCTCCCTCTCAGGCCTGTCCTTGTCTCTTGGGGGATCTGCGGGACTGTGTCCATGCAGGTGTGTGTGGACACATGTCCCGGGCCACCATGCTGGAGTCATACTGGGAAGTTTAGGAATTGAAGCAGGGATGTTTTCCTACTCCTTTGAAATACACCCTGCCCGATGATGGTGGCTGGGATTGGCTTCGGGATGTTTTAATTCCTAATTTAGACTGTTTATGTGCTGGGCTGGAGTTTCTGCCTGCCCCTCAGCGCCTCCCTCTTCACCACCCTCTGCTTCCAGCTGTCTAGGGGTTGCAGGGTCCCCGGGAGTGTGTGTCCGGAGCTACCGGGGCAGAGACTGGCCCCTAGCCCCCACCCCTACCAGCTGCTAGTAAAAAAATTTTCACCAGCCCTGCAGGGGTTCCCAGGTTAGTAACACTGCTGTCCTTTGGGTCCCACCACAGTGCCCTCTTTGTGAGGGGCAGCCCCCTTCCCACCTGGTCTAGGCCTCTTTCGGATGGGGATCTGAGGTCATGCTCTGGCCAGACTGTCCTGCCCGCCCGGCTGCCTGGGTGGAACCACAGGGCAGGGAGCAGAATCTGGCAATAGTACTGGAAGCATTCAGCTGTCACCCGGGGAGACAAAAACGGAAACAGGCTGCAGGGAACCCCTCACTGACCACCCCTCTTGGCTCCTTTGTGAGCTACGAGGACCGCTTGAGGATTGATGTTGACTGCTTGACTTTAATTAGGAATTACATTCTGCAGTGACTGGTCTGATGAGGCCCTGGGCTGTCTCCCTGGTTGTCATGTCACTGAGTGGGGGGTTGTCACCTCCACCCCTGCCCAGCCACCCAGGCTTGTGGGAGGCTACAGGGAAAGAGTAAAAGCCCTTGTAAGCAGGACCTACAGCTGGGTCCTCTAAGGCAGGGACTAGGTCTTGGCATTGCCTCTCCTCCTGTGTACAGATGTGTGTCTGTGGCTACAGCTTGTTCAGACAGCATATGGAAGGGTCCAGAGCAATCTTGCCAGGGGACTATGCCACTGCCAGGTGGTCCAGGAGCCAAGACTCAGGTGTCCTGGGCCCTGAAGAAGTAGAGGTGCAGACTGAAAGATGCTCTTGAGGGGCTGAGCATTCCCTGTGTCCATCTTAGCCCTCCACCCCGCAGAATACCCACAGACCCATCCAGAGCAGAGGCTCCCCCATCCCTCCAGCCCTCTCTAGGTCTTTACCTAACCTAGTCCCTCCTCTATAGGCCAGGCTGGTATTCCCTTTCTTGGTGGTATCCTGGAATCCCCTACCCTATGGGGTATCTTTCGTGTATGCTTTTCTTTGTACAACCCAGATTCTTTCCTGTGGAGGGCTCTTGGCCTCTATGACGTGAGACTGGGGTAACTGGAGAGGTGAGGCCCCAGGGTCCGAGGACAGGGCCATTTAAATGGAGCAGGGTGCTTGTGACCCTCACAACCTGCCTGCTTGTTGCAGATTCCTGCCCCTAGAACCAGTGGATCCCAGAAACCTCTTCACAAACCTTTTTACCTCTCAACAGAGACTAATGGAAGCTTCTGGAAATAAAATCTGAGTCTTGAAGGAGGCAGGGAATTGAGTGTGGTGGGGTTTCATTTTCTACAAGGCCTGCAGGGATCCAGTGCCCAGGTAGCCTGTGACCTGCCGCACTCAGTGCTCACTCACACCGGCTTCCATCCTAACCCTCGGACCCCAGCTCCATAGCTGCTGGACATCTTGGTCCACACCATCTGTTTTAAGCCATTCTAACTCGGGGACAGGCAGAGCAGAGTGTGCAGTGGGTCCCCTGAATCCCTCCACCTCATCCCTGTTATTCACACTGGGCTTCATATCAGAGGTGGTAAGGATGGTCCATACCCGTAGGGATTCCTCAGGCTGTGTAGGTTCTGTGGACGGGGAGGGGGGGCTGGGGGGCACTACCACGAGGAGCCTTGAGGGTGGCCGGGGTGGGGCAGACATAGTGGTTTCTAGTCAACCCCCTTGGCCCAGCTGGCTCAGGTCCTGCATCCCCTCACATTTGCCACTTGGCAGGTCCCTTGTCTCTGGGTTGAGTTGCTGCAGGTGTGGCTGAGACCAGGCTGGAGCGGACAGGGCTGTCACGGTGGTTTGAGGGGCCACAGGCTAGCCCTGGGTTTTTCCTCATCCATCTTGCCTAGCAGAGCCTAGAGCCACATACAGGTCTAGGATAGCTATCCCACCTTACGAGATACCCCTTCTAGGTCATCCTCCCAGCTCTCCTCCTGCCAGGGTAGCTCCTGCCATGGGGCTTAGCCTACCTCTCTGTGGGATGCTGGCAGGATCGTACCTACAGTATATGCCGAATCTTGCAGCATCAGCTCCTTAGCATGGTGGGGGGATCCCCAAGATGTGGGAACAGCAGGTAACATCCCTCAAGCCGGTGCTCCACACTGCGCCGGCTCCTCATGGGAGCCTGGAGGTTCCCTAATTAAGCAATTTATTATTAAAGCGGCCGTCTTCCTTGGAGTCTGCTTTATTTTGCTGCTGCGGGGACAGACAGGCAGCCATCCCACAGGGGCTGCATTGGTGGACAGTATGCAGCCTGACACCCCGTTTGGAATTCTTAGCTTGTAGCTTACCAGTAGCCCAGACTGGTGCTCCGTGTCCCCTTGGGATCATCTTGGAGCCTAAAGGATGTTTGTGAGACTGATCAACTCCTGGGGTTAAGCAGAGCTAGGGGATCATCAGCCTGGTCTGCCCTGGGGTGATACATTCAGCCACAGGCCAGACCTCAGAGACATCCGAGGGACATGAAGGGAGGGACGTCATGCTAAGCGGTTGGTGTCTGAAGGAGGTGGAGACACCTGCCTAGAGCAGCATGGAGACCCCTAGGGATGTTGGGGTGCCGAGCTGGTATAGCTATTGAGCTTATGTTCTGAGGCTGCAGATGGATGAGTTTAGTGGCTCACAGGAACCCTGGGCCAGTGGGAGGGAGGAGTGTCTTCTTTGCTGGTACCAAGGCGGGTGGTGCTCGGAAGCCCAGTTAGGCAGCTAGAGTAAACGGGAGCCCTGATATGATGGGGTCACTCGTGTCTGAGCCCGTGTTCTCTGACAAGGTTGCACCTGCTCTCCAGCCCTCGAGACAGGGACTGTCATACTCAAGGGGGTCTCAGGACCCTGTCAGGATATGAAGGTAAATGAGGACCCGTTAGCAGCTGGAGTGAGGTCCTGGTGGTTTATACTAATGATATTTAAACACTTGGAAGTTTAGGGGCTGGAGAGATGGCTCGCTAACTAAGAGCACGCACTACCCTTGCAGAGGACCCGAGTTTGGTTCCCAGCATCCGTATCTAGGTGCTCACAACCACTTGTAACCCCAGCTCCGTGGGATTCGACACCTCTGCCCTCCAAGGGCAACTGTACTCATGTGCATATACCTACACACAGGCGCAGACACACAGTTGCACAGTTTAAAAGTAAATCTTAAAACTGGGAAATTGAAAACTCGTGACTGACCAGTTCACTTTAAAACCCCATTAAAAATAACACCTTGTGTGTGAATACATTCTTCCATGAAAAATGGCTGTTTTTTCCCTAAACACAGAGATTCACTGGGAGCAGGAGCATTGCTTGTTAATCTTCGGGGTCTCAGCCATCTGGCCTGGTGGAGAACTGTGGCTTGTGGAGGAGCAAGGCATGGGAGGGAAGGATGCATGCTGCCATGCCGCAGAGAATTCCCGGGTATTTTTGTAGGCCGAGCCTCGCCCCCGCCCCCGCCCCCAATCACCCAGGACATGGGCCATGTCTCCGCCTCCCTGGGTTGGGTTTTTAGGCCTGGCTGTGTCACCTAGGGTTTCTGAGGCCATGGAGAGGGCTGGGCGCAGCTTCCTTCCTTCTCTGTTAGGTACTGGACCCTGGGGTGCACAGTACCGACTGTAAGGAGCCCAAGAGCCATGAGTAACACACTCCCACAGCCAAGTGTAAATTGAGCTCATCCTCCAATTTGCGGGTGTGTGTGGGGGTGTCTCCCTGGCTCCCAGGGAGGGGGATAGCACCAGGATTCCCCAGCTGTGGGTAGCCGGAGTCACAGGGCCAATCAGCCTTGCTGGTTTGGAAGCTGGTATGGGGCCAGCTTGAGAGGAAGAAGGGATGAGCTTCATTCTCTCCATTAGGAGGACCCTGCTCCGCACAAGGCTGTCCTGACCCACCTCTCCCGGCAAGGGTATCATCGCACAGCATCTTCTAGAGCACGTGGAGGCAGTGCAGCTTGCCACACTGGGGAGGGGAGAAGTGCCCCATTGTTAGTTAAAAAAAAAAAAAATGACTCAGACGATTCTCAGAGCTTCCTTTTCCTGCTGGTTTCCAAGAATCCTGTTCCGACATAATGGATCGAGTTATTAGGGGATCGATTGAGACATGGGTAGCTGGAGGGGAGCCAGACCCAGCAAATTGGTGTGGCACTGGCCAGGAGACTCCCTGGGGTCCAGGTCTGCGGTCAGCAGGCTGGTGGGCAGGCGGGTAGCCAGTGAGAGGCACCTAGCTCCTGGTGGCCGCAGGGGAATCACAATTCTTGCAGGGTGGCCAGTCCCTGCATTGGGGGGCCTGCTGTGGGGGGGGGGAGGGAAGAGAGTGTGTGTGCACACACATAAGTGCATACACTCCCAAATATGCCTCTTGTGGGTGGTGCCCTGAAGTGTGATCCATTTAGACCAAGGCCTTACAATGTTGGTGTCTGCGGTCCCACAGTCCTGCTGCTGTAAGGACTCCTCTGTGTGCCCCCACCCCACTATTGGAGGAGGCAGGGGTCTTTGAGGAGGCCCAGGAGGCTCTGTTTTCCCCCAGTGGATGCGTTTGAGGGTTTGTGCTATGAAGCCCAATGCGGGGTGATAACTTGGGCCCACAGAGCTTCCCACTGATCCCATCACAGGGCTCTGGCAGGTGGTGGTGTTCACCCAGTGAACAAGCAAGGTTCCCCCCTTCACCGCTTCCTCTCTGAGCCTTGTCCCGTGTCCGCTCGCTTATCGTAGTTTGTCCTTCACTGTCCCCTACACCTGGCTTGATGAAGGGCAGCCCCTGTCTGTTCACGCTCAGGCCTGTGGACCTGCAGCACACCCCTGATGTGCCGTGGGTACTCTGGAATGGACTTTGCTGCTAAGTGACAGAGCAGCAGAGGAGTCTGGTTCTTTCCCGGGGAACCGTTCCTGAGACCGGCTTTGGAGGCTGAGTAGAGGTTACCAAAGCAAAAGGAGAAGCGGGTGTTACTGAGTGTGGTGGCTGGCACCAGTCTCGGGTCAGCCGTGACGCCCCGTACCCCCCAGTGTGACCACCCACTATGGCCCAAGGCTGCAACATTCCCAGGCCAAGGTGGGCTCGGTCTCTGGGGCCAGCAGGCAGGCTGTGCTAAGCCCACTCGGCTTCCCCTCCAGTTATGTGGATGAGCCATGTAAGGCCCCGTGTACTGTGCTTCCCACTTCTCTGCAAATTGGCTGGCATAATGGCTCAGCTGGGTTCTAGGCTTGGAGAATTTCATCCCATTAAACACAAATACCATGCGGTTTGAAATATTTGTGCTGGAGCCGCCCTGACTGTTCTTCAAGCAAGCCACGTGGAGCTCTAATTAGTGCCTGGCGGGTAGCCCTCGCCGACTTGGGGTGCGTGCACGTGGCGTAGCTGTGATGTTTCTGAGTGGTCCCACCCTGCCCACGAGTTTGACTCTTCCTAAGATAAGGCAAGTTGGGCTGGGCCTTAAAGGACCTGTCCCTGCAGGGTATGGCAGGCCCATGAGCACAGGGCTGTGTATGACCTCGTTCTCTGGGGCAGTGGGCAAAGAATGACTGATGGGGTGGGTGTTTTGGGTTAGCCAGGCCCCATTATCAGTGACCTGGCAGGTGACATACCCTGAGCATCGGTTTTTCCACCAGGACATGTTATATCTACAGGGCCTGTTATATAAATGCTGCGACAGAAGTTACCATCTCAAGACCCCAGAAGCTGCAAGTCCAGAGATGTCAAATTCTATGGATGGTGTCTACTTCCTGTGTCCTCACACCACCGTCCTCACGTGATCTGTGCCCTGATTTCTTCCCATGAGGACCTGTCGCATTGAACAGAGGCCCTGCTTTGAACCATATTTTACTCTATTCCAAGACCCTGTGTCCGCACATCTCAAGTGCCTAGTCCTGGAGCTATCCCATAATACTCTACCTGAGAGGGACTGGCCTACCCAGGATAACTGAGCCTTAGCAGGAGGTGGCCACCTGTCATGGACTGAATTGTTGTCTGCCCTCAGATTCAGCAATTGAAACATCCAGTCGTGTGTTAGAACTGGAAAGAACTAGAAATGGAGCCCTTTGCAGGTTATAAGGTTATGAGGGTAAGGGTCCCTGGAGTCACCTGCGTACACAGTCTCTGCACTTGTGAACACAGGAGTCAGCTGCCTGCACCCAGAAACCTTCCCTGGCACACCCTTTCCCTGGTTGCAGGCTCCAGACTGAGAGGTGTTGGTGTGCAAGCCCCCAGTTCCAGAAGGTTCCACCCCTCCCTTTCCACTTTGTGCCCGATTAGGACTGGGTATTCCTGGAGGCTGGGACTCCTTCATTTTTTTTTCTTCACCTACCACTGGGTCACACCTGAGTCGGTGCGTGGGACTCTGAACTACCTCTGGGCCATCCTGGCCCAGCTAACTCGGCGCCTGGGCAGTGGCTCCCCAAAGCGGGAAGAAGAGGGCTTATGGTTCTGAACTTTGGGGCAGAGCCACTGAGAACATAGTCAGTGTATAAATGTCATGCTGGGGCTGACGCCCAGGTAGCAAAGAGCCTGGCCTCGGGGATGAAGCAGTGACCTTGGGAAACCAAGCTTTAGTTTGAAATCAGACTTTCCAGGGGTCGGGGCCATCTTTTTAAAATGTCACCACTATTAATAACATGGCTGCTGGGGAAGGACAGGGACAAGGCCAAGGCCAGTTAGTTCATCCCCAGCCCGAGCAGCCTTTGGAACGTGGGCCGGGTGCCGTGAAGACGGGGCCAGTCCCTGGGTTGACTTTTTAGAAAGCTGCACGAGGGCTTGGGGTCTGCAGTGAGGGTCAACATAGCTGAGGCCTGCTGAAGGCAGGACTTCCCGGAGTACCAGAGAGGGGGTACCTAGAGGTGACAGAAGTGGCGAGATGGCCTCTCGCTTTGATGCTGCCATGTGTCCACTGAGAGAGGTGGCACTGTCTGGCAGCCTGTCACACAGATCCGGGCAGTCACAGCCCAGGCAGGAGAATGAGTTACCTTTTCACAAACAGGTCTGAACCAAAGCCTGGTAGATAGAGAGGGTGAGGGACTCCCAGAATTATAGGGAGTCCAGAGAGCTCTGCATGGGCAGCAGGCCTGGCATCTGGGGCCTGTGCAGCATTTAATAGCCTGTGTTTCTGTCTTTCAGCACCCAACTAGGCTTAGGGCTCCTCAGGAGGGCAGGAGCCAACCTCGCTACCAGTCCCTGGGACATGAAGGTTCTAGATGTTGTCCACTAGGATGTAGGGACTCCAGCTGGGCCTTGGCCTCCACATCCTGGGATGGCCCATAGCCTCAGTATGGAGCTCCCAGTAACCTAGCAGCCCAAGAGGCCCTGACTCGCTACGCCCTGAGATCTGGGATCTTATGCATAGGTGCCCATGAAGTGTGAGTAGCTGGGGGGTCCTAGGTACAGGAGGCTCGTGAGTCTGGCAAGCTGGCAGGACCTGTGAACAGAGCGGCTGCTCTCCACCCTGCTGGAAAAGTACAATTAATTATTAAAGTGTGGCCCACTGTCCCCCAGTGCTTTTACGGTTGCAAGGAAGTGGATGGTCGAGGTAGCATGGACTTGAGGCCCAGGGACAGACAAAGCAATATGTCTGAGGGTGTGGGAGCCAAAAACTGGAGAGGGGTTTACACCAGGCTGGGAGAGCAGGCTGGTGGCAGGCATTACTGTGAGGTCTCCCTTTTAAATAAATACTTGGTTGCCAGGCAACACTGGTGGGGATAGCCAGGCTGTGCATGGACGGATGGGGGCGGGGGTGGGGGGCAAGGACCTAGTGGTAACATAGCCCGCTGCAGGGCTCTGAGTTTCCCGTGGATGACAGCCATTGTGCCACAAGGTGCCCCGCCTGTTCCCTTTGCCTGTGTGCCTCGGACCCCAGCTCCCATGTAGACACAAATCTGGTTTTTTTGCAACAGCCCCCGCCCCCTACACACACACACACATCCCTTAGGTCTCAAGTGTGAGCTGGGTTTTCACATGAAGGTGGAGATGATGGTGTCACTGGCAGTATGTACAAAAGAGGAGGGACTCAGCCGCATGGACGGGGGAGCTAAGGCCCACCCAGAGAGGCTCCCGCCCCTAGCCAGCAGAGGGGGAGTTGAGCACCTGCCCTCATGGACCACCCAGCCCCTCCATCCCTTGAGGGACAGATAAAGTCTTCTAACCCTCAGAGAGGACAGAGGACAGCCTGTGTGCTGAGCATATGGTGGGGACAGGAGAGAGGCGTGGCTTAGGGAGCCTTGCAGACAAGAATGTGGTAGCTGGTAGTGGCTCCTCCCGGAATAACTTTCTTTATCCTCTGTAGGCACTCTGTGGAACTGGATAAGACTGCAGAGACAGGACTGAGGCAGAGTCCTGGGCAGGGCAGCCTGGGCAGAAAGGGACAGACAGTGCTGCAGACTGATAAGACACCCTGTGACCCTTCCCCTGAGCCTCTTCTCAGCCTCCAGGCCCAGACACCACAGGGTCCCACAGGGCTACAACAGTCAGTTCCAGGTCCCACAGAAGGACCCTGCTCTGTACCTTCCCATGCCAGCCCCATCCTTACTGCCCAGCCATGGAGAACAGAAGCCACCTGGGGGCCCCATCCAGACAGGCTCACCACAGTTCTGCAGAAAGGAGCAGACCCTGGGGGTGGAGTGGGGGTGGGGGCGGGGAAGAAGAGTACCAGGCCATGTTCCCATGGAAGGAGTGTCCAATCCCCTGGGGTCACTAATTTGAGCTGTAGGCAGCTGTGCAGCGAGGCCCAGGCAGTTATTTCTGGCCCAGAGAATTCCAGCAAAGCGGTCCCTGAAAGCCCATCCCTGTGGGCTGGCAGTCATCTTTCCCAGGAATCACCTGGCTCTGTTTCTTTTGTCTACTGTCCATCCTTCTCTTCCAAGACAGGGTTGGAGTGGGGTGTGCAGAATGCTTTTGGGGACCCTGCTGGGCGGAGGTCAAGCCCGGCCCTCTCACTTTCTCCCAGGATAAAACTGGTAGCCCTGAGGCGAATGGGGGTTGTCCAAGGAGCAGCTGGGGCAGGCGGGGGGGGGGGGGGGGGGGGGGGGCGGGGGGGGGGCTGTTGCTATGACTGGTGCTCATGAGGATCCACCAGGAGAGTCTGGAAATATGGGAAACAGGCTGGGCCTGGCTCCCCTTCCGAGCAGCACCCCCATGGTGTTTGTCCGGGGGGGGGGGGGGGGGGGTTGTACGCTGCCGCCAAGTGGCTGGCAGAGTCGGGGTGAGGTTTCTCGCCTACACAGCCTGCCTTCCTGCAGGCACAGGCACTAGAGGGGTGGGATCAGGCACTTTTCCACTCAATTATCCCTTGAAAAGATCCCGAATCAAGCTCTTTATTAAGAGCTAAGCAGAGACATTAGCGCACTTTCTAATTAGCATGGCTTTAAAAACTGTACAATTAGAGCCATTGGCTTGTGCTCAGCCAGGTTCCACAGTGTCAGTCCCTGAGGATAGGGGGACTTGGCCTGGGAAGGCCTGGGGTCTGCCCTCCTTTGAAGACCTCCGGGTGTGTTTACACGTGCAGTACAAGTGCCCCTGTTGTGTGTGTGTGAGGCATGTATCGCACATTAGAGCAGACAGTAGTATACACATGGGCTTATGGGTCCATGCCTGGTATCCCAGCCTGGCCCTGGGTGCCCCACCGTCCCAGCCTGCCCCTGTGGCCAGCAACCAGGCACACACTTTAGCTAGGGCCACAACAATGAGCTGGGGTGGGGGTGGGGCTGCTGTGCATTGCCCAGGCCGTGGGGAGTGTCAGCTCACCCTGGTTGTTACTGGCCAAAGGACTGGGAGAGCGAAGTGCTTCCTAGGGCACAGGGGAGGATGAGGATGAGATAGAATGTTCTGGAAGCTAGAGCTGAGTATGCAGAGTGTCTTTCCCCTCCCTGCCTCCTGTTTAAGGGGCTGTAGCGGGGGGTGGCTCCCACACCCTAGCTTCAGGAGGAAGTATTCTTCCACAGACAGCCTGCCCCCCTTCCCCTGGGTGACCCCGAGCAGAGCAGGCAGCTGGAGAACAAACAGCTCCATGTTTGGTCCGCTGCCCTCACTCCCCACCCCCAGCCCCAGCTCAGCCCAGCCTGCTGTGAGTCACACAGGCCTAGGCCCAGGCTCCCAGGCCATGTTCCCTGGGCCAGGCCATGGGGGTGGGGATAGAGGTAAAAAGGGTCTCCTAGAGTAGGAGCTGAGAGCAGGAAGCAGGTTCCCTAGGCACGGGGGGTGGGGCTTAGAAAGGCTCCTGATGGGAGAACAGGGCCAACCCCAAGCCCCTGAGCCCTGGACAGAGATGATACACCGCACCAACTATATCCCACCTGTCTCCCTCCACCCTGTCTCAGGGCAAACGCTGAGCCTCGTGGAACCAGAGTCATCTTCAGGTAACTGTCTTCGGTGATGGCTGCTGGCATTACTGAGCCCTGAGCAGCTGGTGCCCGGGCTCAGCCCCTGGTATCCAAGCCCACTTCTCCCAGCTCTGGAGGCCTCCTGAGTTGATGGAGGGAGGACCGAGAGATCCAGACCCGGGTAACCTTGGATAACTGCTGCACGCCGCCCCTCCACGGGCACAGGGGCCTGCGTGGGGGTAGAGCTGGTCCTGTGGTGGCTGGGACCGATCTGCACACAACATTAAACAGTCCACTTCCAGAAAGCTCTGGGTAAAACTAGCTGGCCCAGGTACAGGGTCTGATGTGGGGATGGGGCACACTGCGCCCCTCAAGGAGGAGCAGTTGGGAAAGGAAGCTGCCACCCATGCCAGTGTTCCTTGTTCGGGATCACTCTGATGACCCCGACAGGGCCACCTTGTCCCTGACCCCCCCCCTGCCATCCCCATCTTTCTTCCCAAATCCCAGATGTAAATTGGCTCCTCGACATACCACCTCCCCTCGGAAGACCAGCAGCACTAAGCGGGAATGTGACTGAGCTGGGACAGGGCTGTTGGAAGCCTCTGGAAATGGAGCTGGGCTGGGGAATCCCCTCTGCTTTTGCCCTAATTGGGTCTCCAGGTTCCTCCTCACCTTGTTATCAGCTGTCGGCATGGCAACAGCCTCAGGGAATAAAGAGAAACCTCCTTCAATCAGCATACCCTGCAGAGTGAGTGTTCCCGCCCCTGAGACCTCACAGGAGACCAGGACAAATGCCCACAGAGAGCTCCCTGGGCATCGGCCTGTGAGAAGTGTTTGGGATTTCCGCCACTTCTTCCTGGGGAGGAAGGCATGCAGACCCAGAGGTCTCAGAGCTCTTTCTTTGTGGTCCTCATACACAGAGGTCATGGCTAGCGATGTAGGCTGGAGGACATGGCCATACTCAGATATCTGCAGGTTCCCCCAGGGAAAGGAGTAATAAGGCCCCACCTACTCTGACTTGTGAGGTAGCTAGAACATCTGGGCCAGCTTTGGGGTTCCTTCTGGGGCCACGGTTGACCATGTTTCCTCAGACACAGCACTCCATCCTGCCCATCTGTAGGGAGCCAATCCAAGGTGGGGGTCATGGAGGAGCATGTAAGGGTAGCAGAGCTCACTTTGCTGGTATAGCTAGCATCCCTTCATGTTCTACTTGGTGGCAGCCTGCCTGCTCTTCAGAGCATCTTCCTAGGACGTCCAGATTAGGGTGGATGCCAGAGACACCTGTGTTAAGCTTGCCAGGTGTCTAGCAAGAAGGACTCTGTGCATCAGTAGAGGTTCCAGCAGTCACTTGCTCAGGCTCCATCCATAATAACTTCCAGGGATACTGGGAGGGCCACCCTACGGGCTGGAAAGGTCATTGTAGGAGTAGCGGAGGGCTGGATCCCTGGAGCAGCCAGGGCAAGGTGGAATCCAGCACTGCTTCCCTAGGGCCAGGCCACACAGGGCTCTGGTTTGGATTGTGTCCAGGGCACTAGGAAGCCGTAGCAGGATGTTGAACAGATGCCTCTATCAGTGGTTTGCTTTAGAGACAGCTCAGATGGGTTGAGGAGTGGTGTCATGGCAGGAACAAGGACAGATCTGGGACCTCTCAGAGGGATGTCTCTGGCTCACAGTGGACTGTGAGAGATGGCACTGTGGTACCCAGTTATTTGGGGCTGAGTGTGGGACCTAAGGTTTTAAGGAGTGAGCAGGGGTAGATGCTAGTCCCTGGGGATGAGGGACAGCCCAAGAAGGGTAAGGATGGACGATATTAGGGTTCCCCGAATTGGAGACCTCACCAGGGTGAAGGTGCATAGCGCCGTGTGCATGTACAATTGTCCCGGAGTGTGTCATCATCCAGTGGGTGGCTCCTGTCTCCCTTCGGAGACTCCTAAGTAGATTTTCAGACACCTTGCCACAGCCATGCCCACTGCCACAGAGTGATCACTAGCTAATGAACCTATTCAATCAGCTGGCCAAGGGACCTATAGGATCACATCCATCCCATGTGAGCCAACCACCTGGGCTCCTAGGTCCTGCTGATCCCGAAGAGGATACTGGTGGGGACAGGTGGAAAAACCGGCTTCCACAGAGCACAGTCATGTCCATGGGCCTCCCATATCTGCTTCCTCCCATGATACATGATCTCTGCCCAGGAGACCCGTCCCAGACCCTGCCAGGCTCCCAGAGCCCCAGGACCAGATCTGCCTGAGGCACAGATAGTGAGGGGCCCTGGAGGTCACTGAGCATGGCACCTGGAGCCCCTCACACACTCCACCCAGGTGTGGGAAGAGTCAGCTTAACTGGGCTGGCAGCCCAGGGCAGGTGTGCCTCCACACCCTTTTCTTTGTCATCTGTTTGTACCGAGAGTTCGTGACCTGACCCCTGGAGAGATCCAGGTGAGGTCTCCTTGCCATCTGGCAGCCTGAGGGTGCTGTGGTGCGGCCTCCCGTTGGAGGAGCCCAGCATTCCTTGTTGAAGGTGTAACACTTCCACGAGCAGAGGCAGTACCTGGGTCCTCAGCACAAAAAGTCAAAAGATGTGATAGATAGGGGTTGGGTGAAGGGAGCTAAAGCCGAGTGGCTGCTTCTGCCCTCCCTCTGGGCTCCCACTTTGTACCTTACGCATGTGCCTGTGGATGAGTGATGGCCCCACTCGGCTTTCCTTCACATGCATGTAGGCCAGTTTTGCATTGTGACGTTTTCCCTAGATGGGGCTGTGTGCCTTCCCTAACTTCTGGTTACCCCCTTTCCTGCCCCCCTCATGTCATTGTGTCGTAATTCATACAGCAGCAGCATTTCTTTGAACAGACTACATACCACGTGCGTGCTGAGCCACGCACACTTGCCCAGAAGCTCTGCCATGTTAACTTCTTTTCAACACAGGGAGCCCTGGTGCTTGGGCCAGAAGCCCTTGGGCCTCCCCGACCACCATGGCTGTATAGACTTCAGGGTGACTAGTTTGTTCTGATCCCATTGTCATAGAGAGAAGGGCCAGGAAGATAGAGGCTCAGGAAGGCCATGCTGGGGCAACTGGACTGTGTTGGGTAGGTACTCACTGTCCACTGTATGCCAGGCACTGCAGCTACCTGCCCAGGGTGGGGGTGGTATTTGATGCTGGACCTGAAGCTGTTATTCTGCCAGCAGAGACGGACAGCTCCCATGAAGTGTATGAGGACTCATTGGCAGACTCACCTCCTCACTGGCCTCGGCTGTCTTTTTTGAGGACAGTCCTTCACTATGAATAAACATGCCCCTTTCTTCTTGAACAAATTGGAAAAGTAAGGTTGAATGCCCCTGAGAACACAGTGGCAGGAGGGGCTGCCGCGGTGAGCATGGCGTGTGGGGCTTCATGCTGCAGAGTGACAGAGAGGAAAGGCTCCAGACTCCAGGACAAGGAGGGCTCTACAAAAGCAGGGGTCCCTGCAGAGGGAAGCCCCGGACCCCCAAGGCAGGAAGCATGAGTGTGGTGCTGACCGCCCGATCTCTTTTCTTACAGTGGGTCCTCCAGCCTTTTCCCCCTCCTGCCCAGCCTCTCGCACGCAAGCCAAGCTGTTCTGGATCTGGCCTAATGGAGCTTAGCTGGCTGTTACAGATTGCTCTGGGGGCTGGCAGGCGGGGCTGGAGCAGCTCAGAGCTAATCCTCTGATCTCATGCACCACCTAGCAGGGAGCCCTGGTTGGAATCCTGAGTCCTTGTCTCGCGTGGGGGCCACTCTGGCAATGGAAGCCAGGCAGCAGCCACACCTGGAGACTCCTGACCCCCACCCCAGCTAGCAGTGGCCACACTGCCCAGTGGTATGAGAATGTGGGACTCCGGGGCCTTGGCTACCTCACTGATTTAGGTACTACAATCCTCACTGCTGCCACTGGCCTGCTTTTCTGTAGCGGCATCCTTCTGTCCCACCTTGTGCAGGATGACACTGTGGTGAGTGATACTCAGAAACCCAGCCCAGGGGCTGAGCACATGGCAGGAGGACTTGAGGCCCTGCTGTTGCTGTACCAGAAGAGTCTGCATGAATCGAAGTGTTGTGACTGGTGGAGAAACTGAGGCCCAAAGAAGGGCAATTATAGTAGAATCAGGGCAGATTTCCCATCCTCCAACTCTAGTCTAGACATGAGTCACTAGGGTGAGGTGAGGGGAATCCCAGGGACTCTCAGCCCTCAGACATGGGGGCTGGGCCAACCTGGGTGTTCATAAAGACTGGTATCTGGGGGTACAGGTTCACACTGGGCCATACCATCCTGTGTCATACAGTTCCACTATGAGGGACTGTATTCCATCTGGAGATCAGCTGGGGCTGTCACCCGTGGGGAGCCAACAGCTTGTTAAGTTAACCAAGCAAGCAGCAAGAGACTTTTACCTGCCGGGCCTCAGTGATTTCATAGAAGTGACAGTGGCCACCCCAGTCAGCAGGCTAGGTGTGGCCTCGTCTTCTTGCACACATGGGCAAGGACCCTGTAAGCTTCCTCACCTCTGCTAGGAAAGGGATTGTGACAAGTCACCAACTTTCTCAGCAGAGCCGTGTGTCGTGTTTCCCTCCTGCTTCCCTTGAATGAGGAAGGGCAGATCCAAGATGTGTTTCCAGAAGAACCGCTCTGTTCCAGTGAGGGACACCCCCTCTATGGTGTACACCCCTTCCCCAGCCCAGCCCGCCCCGTCTGATGCTCACCCTGGATGGGCCCCAGGTGGGACAGCTGTTTCAGCACCACGGACAGCAACCACCACCCTGCCTTCCATCCAGTGTCCTCCTCAAGTTCACATAGGGCTGCATTTGGGGGTTTTATTTGGGGTGCATTGGAGACCACCCAGCTGTGGGCTGAGGATCCTTCTGTGGACTCTGTCGTGAGTCCAGTGTGGGTTTCCTGTACAGCTGAGGAGAGGAGGACCTTGCTGTGGGGGTAGCCTTGTGTTCCACGCTCTCCCAGCGAGGCTATGTCCAAAGCAGACAGTCTGGAGACCCTAGAGAAGGTTTCTTTAGCTAATGTTCTGAAGTCCCCATGGAAGGACCTTCCCTTTGCTGGCTGCTGGCTGGAATCCTGGCCCCATGGTGTGGTGCAGAATGGGAAGGCATTTGCGCCCTTCCAAAGTGCACAGACTCAGAGGTGGCCAGGCAGAAGTTTGGAGTGGTGGCCAACAGGGTAGCTAGGTACTGTTTTATGGTCTCCAACCACAGGACCCTACCCTTCAGGGGGAATCTCCTCAGACCCCTTGTTCAGCTTCTCTCTTGGCCTGTTGCTCAGACCTTTGCTGCTTGCTAAGCCTCAGAGCTGGGTGGGTTCTTGCCTTTTGAGTGACACCCCCCCAAGGAAGGACCACATTAGTCCATTTGGCTGGATTCAGACCCAGATCTACCAGCACCCACCTCCTGTTCTCATATCCATTTGGTTTTCTCCAACCCCCATGGAAATTGATTCTCATTTGTAGAAGTCAGTTCAAAGCCTGCAGGAATTTTAATTAAACCCAGAAAATCTATCTGTTGTAATTAAGCCTCTGGAAGTCACCCGGCTCCACGTGATGTGACCAGTTGATGCTGCCTGTGCTTAGCTGCCCACAGAGCATGGCCAGGGGGCAGTGTGACACGTGAGGTGTGTCCTTGCTGTTGTAGGGAGCTGAAATAGTCTCTGCTTAGGCAGGTCCGAGGTCTGCGCCTGGTCCGAACCAGCCCTGGACTCTGGACCTGATCCACTGCCCCACCAGGTCAGGGGTCTTGGTAGGCCCCATGCAAGTGTCCCTGTCCCACAGATGCCCAGGCCTGCCTCTTGTCCAGAAGCAGCAGTCACTCAGGGAGGCCATACTCCAGCCTTGGTGTCAGTCTCAGCAGCAGCTGTGTGTGAAGGTAGTAGCTGGGGGCCTGGGGGGCCTGGGGTTACACAGTAGGTGGGCTGTAGGCTCTAGAGACAGTCCAGACAAGCCAGCCTGGAGAAGAGTCCATCTTGGTCTTCCTTGATGAATGTGGACCAAGCCTGGGAGGAACCAAATTGATGGGCAGAGAAGTCAAGAAGCGGGCTTCAGTCCTGGATTCTGGAGTTGAGTGGGTGGGGATAGCTAGGGGGAGCTAGAAAGCCTGTCTCCCACTGATCCGGCCTCTTCTGGGAGTGGTCAGAGTGTGGGGCCTAGTCTTGCCAAGGGAGGGACAGTTACCCCCTCCATTGGTGGCAGGCAGGCTCGGAAAGGCATGGCACCTGGTAGACTCAATCCAGTCAGGCCTGGGAGCCTGTTAGTCTGGTCTGACCATGTGTCCTACTGGTGACCTTTGCCGACCAGTGTCGCGGGGTTCCTGTCCCCCACGGCTTTGTGCTGCTTCCGCTAGCCTGTTGTCTCTAACCCAGAGCGGTACCCCCTCGCCTTGGAAGTTAGTCTACCACTGAGCCACATGAGGATGCCCACTGGAACCACAGGCCAGCCTGGAACGCCCACCCTTTGTCCCCCTTGTCCGTCCAGCTGGAGAAGAGCATAGCGTGGTGTTGTGGATGAGCTTGGCAGAGCTGGGGATTGCTGGGTGAGGGGTGTGCAGAAGCCACTTGGAGCCACAGAACAAGTACAGAGGGTGAGAACTCCACAGTCTTGTGGCCTGGGGGCACTGTGTTGCCCGCCGGAGGCAGGCCGGTGCTGCGCTAGCAGGAGGCTGATTTCTGTTTTCCGCAGCCCCATTATGGCAGAGGCACTTGTTACTGCTGAACCCATTAAGTGTAATTATGACGCTCTCAGCAGGAGCGTGTAATTACATTGGTAGCTTGGCACCACAGAGCACACTGCCTGTGTGGGCTGGGGGGCGCAGCTCCCTGAGTGTGAGAGGTCAGGGTCAGGCCTGCAAGAAGAGCGTTCGGAGAATGGCCTAACCCTCCCTGCTCCTTAGCTCCCAGGTAGCCCCGTGGATGGGGGGTAGTACAGCAAGCACTGCCCCTCATAAGGATGTCTCCCAGCTTATTCTGTCTCTGTATCTCTGACAGGTTGTTGCTTTAGCTGGTACTGGTTCTGTGGATTGTGGCCACAGACCACACAAACGCCAGCCTGTGTCCCCATGCTGAGCTGATAGTGCTCCTGTTTAGGGCATAGATACATGCATGCTGGTGGAGCTCTGTGCTGCTGTCTCCGTGGGCACTTCATTGATCAGCAACCCATGGAGACTTAGAGGTGCAAGACCTGCTCAAGGTCACCTGAAGGAGATTCAGTCTCCTACCACATGTTCGTCAGCTCCTGTCCCAGCTGTTGCCGCCGGGCCTTTCTGGCATGCCCGTGTATTTGACCCTCACTAAGGCTGCCAGGCTCCAGTGTGTTTGATGTCCTCATCTGGGCCTCCTATGTGACACCACTGGCTCACTGCAGCATTTCCAGGGCCGTCTTGGGGTGTGAGGCAGGGGCCAGGGGCCAGTGACTGCCTTCCTGAGAGAACTTGGGTCTCTCGAGAGTCATAGGAGCCAGCATGGTGCTGTGGCGCCACCTGGTGGTCATGTTCTGGTGTTACTGCCTGCACTGTTGACACCAGGCCGAACCCTGTCTCAGGCTGGGGAGAGGGCCCACTCCGCTGATTGCATACATGTGGGAGGGAGCGCCTGGGAGGAGGTGGAGTGGGGTTGTCTGCAGCACATGGCCCTTAACGCACAGCCCGCAGGTGGTTCGAGCACGTTAGCATGCTGGTCATCATGCTGAACTGCGTGACGCTCGGCATGTTCCGGCCCTGCGAGGATGTCGAGTGCCGCTCAGAGCGTTGCAGCATCTTGGAGGTAGGCGTCGAGAACTGTGAGGAGGACCAGGAGGGTACCACCTGTGTCCTGCTCCTTCATCGCGACCCCCTTCCCTCCAGGCCTTTGACGACTTCATCTTTGCCTTCTTTGCTGTGGAGATGGTTATCAAGATGGTGGCTTTGGGACTCTTTGGGCAGAAGTGCTACCTGGGTGACACCTGGAACAGGCTGGACTTCTTCATTGTCATGGCGGGGTATGCAGCCTCTGCTTGGGAGTCCTAGGGCTGACCTCGGGGCTGAGACCTGAGAGGGGCTAGGGGTTTGACAGGCGGCCTTGCTGGGTAAGATGTGCACGTCCCGACGACCCCTGTGGGGCAGTGGGTGATGGGCTCGGAGTCCTGGGCTCCTGGGCTCTTCTCCTTCCTGAGTACCCCTGCTCCCCCAGGATGATGGAGTATTCTCTGGACGGACACAACGTGAGCCTCTCTGCCATCCGCACGGTGCGTGTGCTGCGGCCCCTCCGCGCCATCAATCGGGTCCCTAGTAAGTGTCTCTCCTGTCTTGAGTAAGAGATCAGCCTGTATGTCCTGCTGGCCCCACTGCTTACCTAGACACCAGCAGACTTGGCCCTTCTAGGGTAGTGCCAGCTGGGATGTGATGGAGACTCCCGGTCCTTAGCGATGGGAGCCGCTCTGAGCCTTGGGCTCCTCATTTGCATAGCATCTGGGGGGAGACTGGGGGCTGAGGTTCCCAGCTACACCACTGTCCAGTGGTGTCTGAGGCAGGAGGAGCACATGTGAGAGACTGGGGGTGCTCTGCAGCCCACTACCCATCCCTCCCATACAAAGGAAAGGAGCTAAGCTCTGGGGCAAGGGAGGGGCACACTGCATGCTCCCATTACACGTGGAGGGAAAACACGCAGGAAGTCACGTGGCTGTGCTTGGGACATGGCCCTGTCCAGATGCCGGCTGTCTGCCTGCGTTTAGAGATAGTTTAGGTGTTTTCTTAGTAGCTAAATTCCGATGTTCAGTTTGAGGGTGGGAGGTGCAACACCCTTGGAGCTGTGTGGGGTGTGTCTATACGTGCTTGAACAGGTGTGGTTCCAGGTCTACACACCTGGGCATACACACCCCCTTTTCAGCTGCCTAATCTGAACTTTTTTACCTCAACACTGACCCTTCCACCTACCTGCCTGGCTATGACTCTGGGATCAGATACAACTCAAATGCTGTGTGACATTGGACACATTACCAAACCTCCCTGAGCCCCAGGTTCCCTTTATACCAGTGGAGTACAGAGTATATTTCCCAAGGACAGCAGAGTGTGAGGTGAAGAAGGGACACGTGGTTCTGAGGGCTCTGCCTAGCACCCTGTGTGCCCAGTGTAACTCAGCAGGGCCCACGACTCCTCTACCTGGACGACCTTTGTACCGGAGCAGAGATGAAACCCAGGTCCACTCCCATTCAAAATGCTCAGGTTAAGTGTCCAGGTAACTGTGGAATTCCTTCCTAGACAGGACTGCCTGTTTCTCACAGCAACCCCAGAACCTTCAGAGCTGTGCGATTACCTACTTTGGCTCGACTCTGACCCCTAGATCACATGATGACCCAGGGAGCTGTGATCATATGACCTAGTTGGTTGCTGCTCCGTGAGACACTGGGTTTCCAGTTGAAATGTTAACCCTGCATCAGCTTGGACCACCACCACCCCTAGGACCCAAGGGCCCCCATTCCATGGCCACCCCTCCCAGGATTCCTCAAAACTCTGTTTCCATCTCTGACCTAGTTTATGACCCTGTGCTCTGCCCACAGCCTAGGCTGGCCCTGTGCAGATTTTGAGCTGTGTTCTTTTGATGACTGAGAGGGACCAGGATGAGGCCACTGTTGACCCACTTCCTAGACTTGTTCAAGTTCATACACCACCCAGGAAAAGGGACTTCAGGATTGCTTTGAGATACGGCACCTGCCATGCCTTCCCTATAACAGGGCCCTGCGGGTCTGCTCTTGTGATGGACATAAGAAAGCCCCTTTCCCCAGCAGAGCCTCGGAGCCCAGTGTGCTGGGGTGCCCACAGGCGCTGCACTGGCATTCTCACTGGTCCACGAGAGGCCCTGGGGATGCCACGTAATGAGATGGAACAGGGACAGGTTCGCCCTGGCTGTCTGGGGCCGCAACCTGACTCCCTTCTGGGGGTCCATCAGGCCTTTCCTGACCCTGGCCTCAGCACACAGATAGCCTCAATAGGGATTTGTGAGCGGCGGGCAGGGCTTGAGGGGAAGCACCCCAGGGCCCTCTGCCGGGGTTCAGCTGTGTTGAGCACCAGCTCTGCCTCCCTCAGGCATGCGGATCCTGGTCACTCTGCTGCTGGACACACTGCCCATGCTTGGGAATGTCCTTCTGCTCTGCTTCTTCGTCTTCTTCATCTTCGGCATCGTCGGGGTCCAGCTCTGGGCTGGCCTGCTGCGGAACCGCTGCTTCCTGGACAGCGCCTTCGTCAGGTGTGGAGGCCCCGCCCGTGCTGTATGGCTCCACCCACCTAGGCAGCCGTGACCCCAAAATGTTATCTCTTGACTCATCCCTTCGGGCCTTCCCCTCTGCAGGCCTTCCCCTCTGTAAGCCCCATCCCCAAAGGGATCTTCTTTCCAAGACTGTTCTTCTGCCCCACCCTGGTATGAGGCCACACCACCAAGGTGTTCCGTCCTTGAATACCCGTAGAGTGAACCTGGGTCCTGATTTTTGGTGAGGTCCTAGGGCACTCAGCTTTCCTCAGGACAGGTCATAGTAGGTGCAAGTACTGTCCCCGGAGACAGGGTCAAGGCGGAGATGAAGACAGGCTTGTTAATTCAGGGGCAGCCTGGATAGAGACCACGTCCTCTTTTCTCTGTGAGTGGATGTGATGAGGGATTGATACCAGGTGTCTTTAGCCCCAGAGGCCTGCCTGAGGTAAGATGCTGCGCTCATCTGTCTGCCAGTTCCTGGCATAGTATCCCCAGTGGCTGCTGCCCTCTGTCCATGCTCCCTTGCATCTGCCTGATTCAAGCAAGCGCTTCCTCAGTGTAGGCACCCTTGTGCCAACGTGGCGTTTGCTTCGTGGGAATGGGGGTGTGTCCATCCCCTTCATCCCGGGCCCCATGCCATAGCATTAGAGGACAGGTAACCCAGGGCTGACGACCCACTAGCGCTTCCCTGGAAAGCGACAGTGGTTCTGGGAGGCTCTCTGCTCTTTGCTAGACCCTGCTTATGAACTGTCAGCCTCTTCCAGCACCAGTCAGATACCTGAGCACGGAGCCCCTAGGATGGATACCCCCAGGCCAAGGTCTCAGAGCTTCTGAGATGTCCATGGAGAGGAATATGGGGGCTGGGAGAGAGGAAGAGAGTAGGTCCCTGAGGAGATTCCGGGGAGCCTGCAGTTGTGGAGACACACTGCCTGGCCCATGTTGTCAGGCCCCACTCAGGAGAAGTCACTGTTGGGAAAGATGTAGGCACCCTGGAAAGGGAGTGAGGGTGGTTCCAGAGGCCTTGAGATGCTTCAAGCATAGCCCATCAGTCACTGCAGCAGCGATAATGCAGTGAGCTAGGTACCACATTGTGTACCTGGTACCTCTTCCCTCATCATCTCAAGTCTAGGGCCCAGTTGAGGGGTTGGGGAGGAATTGCTATCTTGATGGGCATGTGGGATTCAGGCTCAGCAGCTCTGAGTGAGACTGGATGAGTGGTTGGGGGAGTGGTATTCGGCCTAGGAACCCCTTAGCCCATGCCTTGACCTTCTGCAACCCAGGAACAACAACCTGACCTTCCTGCGTCCATACTACCAAACAGAGGAGGGTGAGGAGAACCCTTTCATCTGCTCCTCACGCCGCGACAATGGCATGCAGAAGTGCTCGCACATCCCCAGCCGCCGTGAGCTCCGTGTGCAGTGCACACTTGGCTGGGAGGCCTACGGGCAGCCACAGGCCGAGGATGGGGGTGCTGGCCGCAATGCCTGTATCAACTGGAACCAGTACTACAACGTGTGCCGCTCGGGGGAATTCAACCCTCACAATGGGGCCATCAACTTCGACAACATCGGCTATGCATGGATCGCCATCTTTCAGGTATACGCTGGGATAGCCTGGGGATCCCTGGGGGTGTGGGATGGTGACCCCTGAGAAAGGCACCCACACTGGGGTGTGACATGCACTGCTACCCTCGGGAGCTGGAGACCGTGGGCCCATGTCCAGCTGCCTGCCTCCTCAGGTCATCACCCTGGAGGGCTGGGTAGACATCATGTACTACGTCATGGATGCCCACTCGTTCTACAACTTCATCTACTTCATCCTCCTCATCATTGTGAGTGTGGGCGTGATCGGCTGGTGGGCATCCTGCATTTGATGGGGGGAAGAAGCCGTACCCTAGCCCTTCCCCCTTGTCACTCATTCTGGACCTCCTCGAGTCCCTGAGCTCAGCAGTACTGAGGCAGCTGCTGGGATGGGCTTTGGTAGGTGGGCAGGCAGGGACCTTCTCTGCCCATCCTGCAGTGGAAGGAAGTAGACAGGATGGAACCTGCAACCCTTAGGTCCAAGGTGATGCCCAGAAGCTACACAACAGTCAGTCCCAGCCCTCCACATTGTGTCTGGCCCTCTCGCACAGCCTCCCCATAACAAACATGATCTAGCACAGCCCTCTGTAGTGAACACGAATCTCTGGCAGTCTCTCACAGCACCCATGACCCCACACTTCTTTGGCCCATGACTCCCCATTAACATTCACACCACACATAGCGTGCCCCCTAAAGCATCCCATGTCTCAGATTTAGTCTCCTCTTGTCCCTCAGTGTCCTGCGGTTCTCAGGACATTGTTAGTTCATCAAACAGACGTTTCCAGATGCCTGGATGCACAGGAGCTGCCTTCAGGGACCCAGCAGGGAAGGGATGTCATACCGTTGTATTCTCAGACAGCCCATATGGCAGGACATAGAGGGGAGCCAGTAATGGCCTGTGCCAGGGGGAACGGGCCGTAGGGGCCGGCTGGGCAGTTCCCACAGGACAGTGTGGCCACAGAGGAGAGTATGTTGAGGACAGACCTGAGAGCAGGAAGTCCTGCATGCAGGACCCCAAAGGAAGTCCTGTCCCATTATCACACAGTTGTCGAATACCTGGAGTGTTCTTGCTTAGAGCATTGTGCCTAGGCCCCAGTTCCCAGAGCAGTCCTGGCTGGGCTTGATCCGGAGCTGCTGGTGGTCACACACCCCCTGCCACAGGTGGGCTCCTTCTTCATGATCAACCTGTGCCTGGTGGTGATCGCCACGCAGTTCTCAGAGACAAAGCAGAGGGAGAACCAGCTGATGCGCGAGCAGCGGGCCCGCTATCTGTCCAACGACAGCACCCTGGCCAGCTTCTCCGAGCCTGGCAGCTGCTACGAGGAGCTCCTCAAGTACGTGGGCCACATCTTCCGCAAGGTTAAGCGCCGTAGCCTGCGCCTTTATGCCCGCTGGCAGAGCCGCTGGCGCAAGAAGGTGGACCCCAGCAGCACCCTGCACGGCCAAGGCCCCGGGCGGCGGCCGCGGCGGCCCGGCAGACGCACGGCTTCTGTGCACCACCTGGTCTACCATCACCACCACCACCACCATCACCACTACCACTTCAGCCACGGTGGCCCACGCAGGCCCAGCCCCGAGCCAGGTGCTGGCGACACCAGGTTGGTCCGGGCCTGTGTGCCCCCCTCGCCACCATCCCCAGGCCATGGGCCGCCAGACTCTGAGTCTGTGCACAGTATCTACCATGCTGACTGCCATGTGGAGGGGCCACAGGAGAGAGCCCGGGTGGCACACTCCATCGCCACTGCTGCCAGTCTTAAGCTGGCCTCTGGTTTGGGCACCATGAACTATCCCACCATCCTGCCTTCAGGAACAGTCAACAGCAAAGGTGGCCCCAGCCAACGGCCCAAGGGCCTGCGGGGTGCTGGCACCGCAGGGGCTGCAGCACACAGTCCTCTGAGCCTGGGCAGCCCCAGCCCCTACGAGAAGATCCAGCATGTGGTTGGGGAACAAGGTGAGGACCCAGCCCCCAGTGCAAAGGAAAGTGGGGAGGGGGTACCCAGGCAAGGCAAGTCCTTGGTCCCAAGTGTTCTGGGTCCACATCTCATTGCTCCTGCCTGGTCCCAAGAGGACCCGTGAGGCCATTTTTGTGTCCTCGCCATAGACTTAGGGTCCACAGACTGCCCTTTTCTATATGAAGAAACTAAAATGGGGGTTGTGTAGGAGGGGAAATGGAGATCAGAATCTTGGGGTATCAGGGCCCTGGGTTCTGCTGCAATAACCTAACCACACCTGTGTCTTCCCATCACAGGACTAGGCCGAGCCTCTAGCCACCTGTCTGGCCTGAGTGTGCCTTGCCCCCTGCCCAGCCCCCAGGCGGGCACGCTGACCTGTGAGCTGAAGAGCTGCCCGTATTGTGCCAGCGCCCTGGAGGACCCCGAGTTTGAGTTCAGTGGCTCGGAGAGCGGAGACTCGGATGCCCACGGAGTCTATGAGTTTACCCAGGATGTCCGACATGGAGATTGCCGGGATCCTGTGCAGCAGCCCAGTGAAGTGGACACACCAGGTCGTGGCAGTGAGAGGCGGCGGCCCCCGCGGCGGACAACCTCAGAGCCAGGAGGACTAGGCCGCCTCTGGGCTTCCTTCAGTGGCAAGCTGCGTCGCATTGTAGACAGCAAGTACTTCAACAGGGGCATTATGGCGGCCATCCTTGTCAACACTCTGAGCATGGGCGTTGAGTATCATGAGCAGGTGGGCCCCCTCCCCGGGGGCAAAGCAGGGCTGGGGCTGCAGGATGATAAGTGCCAGTTTTAGAAGCAGAAAGCAGGGCCTCTTGTCTTTAAATTAGAGTTCCTAGCCTTTTCCGAGGGTTTCTGAGCTAGGGAGCTCCCTGACCTGGGACTTTTATTCAGTCAGCAATTACAGGTCCTCTGACTGGGCTTCTGATGAGTGGTGAGCATGCCATTTTGACTCTAGTTCAGCAGCTCCCGGCTGTGGGAGGAATAGGTGGGTTGAGATCAGGGACTACCCCCCGAGAGTGAGGGGACCCAGAAGCTCTGCAAGGGCCTCCACCCAGTTGCCTCATCCCAAGGAGCAAGCTCTCACCAAGACTCCCTGGAGAGGGGCTCCCAAAACTTCCTCAGCTTCCAGCTTCCCAGGCCATGTCTTCGGGACCTAAGAGACTAGAAGGGATCAGCAGCAGCATGGGCTGGTCCTTTGAGGAGGATCAGAGGGTACCTGGGACTCCTCCATGCCTAGATGCTGCAAGCCCTCTTCCTTCCTCAGCCTCAGGGACAACCACACTAGGGAAAACAAGGCAAAGGCGTAGCAAGACAGGCACTCCTGGGGGCAGGAAGCTCCGGGAGCTCAACCCACTTGTAGTGAATGGAGTGATTTCCTGGGGCTTTTGCCTCTGGGCTTTCTCAGTTCCTTTTTCTTGTCTTGGAGTGAGTAGAGGAAAACTACCTACTGTGGCCTTAGGCAGGCCTGGACAAGTGGTGTTAGGGTGAGGCTAACTCAGCTCCATCTTGAAGAACCCTGTGCATACACGCGTATGTGCAAACACTGCACGTATCAGGCTCACTTATGCACATGTACACAAGTGTGCATGAATGCATACTACACATGCATGATTCTGTGTGCATTAAAATTACTCATATGCATGTACATTGTGCCTGCTCAAGGCTCACCTATGTGCATAGAGGCTAGTGCACATGCATTTGCACTGTACACACAAGATTCACCTATGAACATGGACATCGGTTCAGCTGTGGTGGGGGCAGGTGCATACCTCACACAAGTGTGAGGATTTGGGCAAGTTTCCACATATCAGGTGTCCAGTTCAATACATTCATGTTTGTGCTCAGGTTGTGCTAGAGTACACACACACACACAAACCTATCCAGCATGCAGAGGTACGTGCATATGCACACATGCAGGTCAGTGGTTCAGGGATAGGCAGACATGTGTGCACATGCTCTTACACAGGCAGGAGTGTCAGCACACTCATGGGAAGAGGCCTGCCGGGCCTTCTGCAAAGGAAGAGGTGGGTAAGACTGTAGATACCAACGCTGCTGCTTGGTGGCTCCATAGCCATCCTGGGCCCCAGCACAGTGTCTCAGAACTATCCGGTGTTTGCAGGGCCTGCAGAGGAAGGGGTGTCTTGGGAGACTTGGCAGCACTGTGTCTAGCTGTCCTTATTGGAGGGTCAGGGTGGGGAGCCTGATAAACTGGCTGTGTATCTAGAGGAGACATTCTCAGATCTTAGTTTCCTTTCCTGAGTAGAAGGTAGCTCTTCCTAAGAGGCTGGGTCGCTGTTGGTCCCTTGCATTCTTGATGCAGTGAATTTGCTTTGACTTCTGGGTTCTGTGCCCCCAAAAGGGCAGGAACCATGATGGGTCCTGACCACTTCTCCTGACCCACAGCCTGACGAGCTGACCAATGCACTGGAGATAAGCAACATCGTGTTTACCAGCATGTTCGCCCTGGAGATGCTGCTGAAGTTGCTGGCCTGTGGACCGCTGGGCTACATCCGGAACCCCTACAACATCTTTGATGGCATCGTTGTGGTCATCAGGTAGGACCTCTCCCCACCCAGGGCAGAGGGCCAGGGAGCCTCAGTCAGTGGGCACTGCAGGGAACACAGCCTGCCAGGGCTGGAAGGCTGATGATGGAATTCACAGTGGGCAGGGGGACGGACATGAGGACCCCGGTCACTCACATGATAGATCGTCAGGTCTAATCCCCACCTTGGAGACTTGTCCATGCTGTACAGTTGGGCAGCCATGTCTGTAGTGGGGGCCCGCTTATGGGCAGGTGAATACTGGTCCTGGGGTGGGAAGCGGCATTTGCAAAAGCAAAATAAGCCTAGAATGATGGAACGCTTGAGACTGGGCCCATATCCCTTCAGAGGAGGGTCGTGTACCTGGAAGGGATGAGTTGAACATACAGGTGAGCCAGGCGTGAAAGGCCAGGGTAGAAGACCCTGTCAGCAGGTGCCCTGACAGCTGGGAGCCAGAGCTTCCCTGAGGCTCAGGAGCCACAGCAGCTGAGGCTACTCTAGTTCCCAGGGTACCATGATGCAGCTGGACCTGCCCCCAGCTATGGGGTTAAACAGAGGCTATGGTCACTCCCAGACTGGCCATCCTGACCCTCATACTATGATCCCGACCCATAGTGTCTGGGAGATCGTGGGGCAGGCGGATGGTGGTTTGTCCGTACTCCGCACATTCCGGCTGCTGCGGGTGCTGAAGCTGGTGCGTTTCCTGCCGGCCCTGCGGCGGCAGCTGGTGGTGCTCATGAGGACCATGGACAACGTGGCCACCTTCTGCATGTTACTCATGCTCTTCATCTTCATCTTCAGGTGGGTGGGGCCCAAGCTCCTCCCTCAGGCAGCACTGACATGAGTTAGGACACTAGGCATGGTGGAGGGTGGGGCTCTGCTCTGTGGGGTCCCCAGTTGGAAGAGCTAAATTGGGCCCTGGGAATGGTGTCAGCAGACTTCTAGTGGGGTTTGCTTGGTGCCTTCTGTGTGCCAGTCTTGCCACTTGGGGAGGGAGTGGGAGAGTGAGCATCCCATGAGCTACTGAGACCGGATATCCTTGCCACTGTCCAAAGGCATTATGGTGGCCTTTTGCCCACGCCTTTAATGGTTAAAGCCTTCTCAGCTGTAGAAAAATTGTCGAGCCCCAGGGTTGGCCCTTACTGCGAAAGTAGAGTGTGGTGCGTCTGGTAGCTAACTCAGGCAGAGGGGGTACTGGGCCCCTCCCGCTCAGTGCCCATCCCCCTCAGCATCCTGGGAATGCACCTCTTTGGCTGTAAGTTCAGCCTGAAGACAGACTCTGGAGACACCGTCCCTGACAGGAAGAACTTCGACTCCCTGCTGTGGGCCATCGTCACTGTGTTCCAGGTACCGCCAGCCCCAGGTGTCCCTAGGACAGCCAAGGGACTGTGGAGAGCCCTGGCTCTGTCCCCAGGGAGGTGCAAGGGTCTCCTTGTGGGACCAGTGCCGCTTTCAGCCCTGCAAACGTGTCCCTCCAGATCCTGACACAGGAAGACTGGAACGTGGTCCTCTACAACGGCATGGCGTCTACCTCCTCCTGGGCTGCCCTTTACTTTGTGGCCCTGATGACCTTCGGGAACTACGTGCTCTTCAACCTGCTGGTAGCCATCCTGGTGGAAGGCTTCCAGGCAGAGGTAAGGGGTTGATAGGATACAGTCTGGGCATGGAGGCAGTCTTGCCTCGGCAGACCCTCCCCGTGTTCGCCCTGCAACCTCTAGGCCCATACATCCACCTTGTGCTCCCGAGCGTATGACTTGGGCTGGGTGCAGAGGACCCTGCTGTGGGAACTCCACACTTACCTTGTGTTGCATGGCTTCAGGGTGACGCCACCAGATCTGACACGGACGAGGACAAGACGTCTACCCACTTAGAGGAAGATTTTGATAAGCTCAGAGATCTTCAAAGCACAGGTATGTGCTTAGATGGTGTAAACCAGTGATCTCAACCTGTGGGTCGTGACCCTTTGGGGGGGGGGTCACATACCAGGTATCCTGCAATCATATATTTACATTAAAATTTATAAGAGTAGCAAAATTACAGTTATGAAATAGCAACGAAAATAATTTTATGGTTGGGGGTCACCTCACCACAACATGAGGAACTGTATTAAAGGGTGATCACATCGTTAGGAATGTTGAGAATTACTGGTATAGACTGAGGCTGAGTTCTGGCAGGTAGGTTCCTACTGCTGGGACCTCCAGAGGCTGAGACAGCCCCTTCATTCCCCCCTAGAGATGAAGATGTACTCACTGGCTGTGACCCCTAACGGGCACCTAGAGGGCCGGGGCAGCCTGCCGCCGCCTCTGATCATGCACACAGCGGCTACGCCTATGCCTACTCCCAAGAGCTCCCCACATCTGGATGTGGCCCATGTTCTCCTGGACTCACAGCACGGCAGCAGTGGCTCTGTGGACCCCCAACTGGGGGACCAGAAGTCTCTGGTAGGGACCAACCCCAGCCCCTGAGATAAGGGAGGGTCCCCGTGACACCCCAGCCCTGTCTGAGACTGAGAGTCGGGGCCATTCTGTTCCTGGAAGCCAGGGGTGGTTATTCCCAGGAGACGAGCCTGGGGACATGAGAGAGGAGTGAATGTGTGCTTTGATCGCTCCTGGTTACAGCTGTGTAGAATTACAGAGGAAGGTGAAAGCTGGCCAAGCACAGGGCACACCAGAGAAACAAGGGAACTGACGAAGACATTTAAAAGTAACCTGGGAAACTGACAGGCCAGGCTGAGGGTCCATGGGTCGTGGAGGACATTGGCAGCTCACTTCTGTTCACACCCCGAGTGCCTGGTGATGGGTTCCCGTGGCTTCTGAGACCCTGAGAAGGGTCAGGCGGGGGTGTACAGAGGCAGCGGCTAGACCACGTGGAGGAGCTTAGGAGCAGATCTGAGGGCAGTAATCAGGGGAGAGGAGAAACATGAGACAGTTGTGTCGGGTGGAGAAATCAAAGAGTTTCCGGGCTGAGTCACTTAGCAAGCCTGTCACACGTCGGTTGCCAAGGGGCCCTGAGAGTCAGAGACAGGCCAGAGGAGAGTAAGGCTCAGCTCCTGTGAGACCCTGGAGGTGAGGATGAGTCTGGAGACTTCTGGAGTGGTGTGGAAAGCTAGAGGGGACCTGGGCTGTGGGCTTCTGCAAGTCCAGGGCCTGGTCAGAGTCACGCTTTGCCAGCCCTGGCTGATCCCAGGCTTCTGTGCTAACCATGTCCAGCTGAGTCAGGTATTACCTGAAAACAGAACATTGGTAGTGCCCTGGCAGAGTGCTTGCTAGGTGGGATAGCCATGCATGGCCAGGCGTACCACAAGCATTTCATAGATGCCCGTGATGGCAGTTGACAGTAGTATCTTGGGAAAGTTCCTCCTATCCCAGAAACGGGGGTACGTGGTGAATCTCAGGCCTGGGCCAGTCTGCTCACTCCCTGCCACCCCCCAGGCCAGCCTCCGCAGCTCCCCTTGTGCCCCCTGGGGCCCCAACAGCGCTGGGAGCAGCCGGCGCTCCAGCTGGAACAGCCTGGGCCGTGCACCCAGCCTCAAACGCCGCAGCCAGTGTGGGGAGCGTGAGTCGCTGCTCTCTGGCGAGGGAAAGGGCAGTACCGATGACGAGGCTGAGGACGGCAGACCCGGCACAGGAAGCCACCCAGGAGCCTCGCCTGGGCCCCGCGCCACCCCGCTGCGGCGTGCCGAGTCGTTGGACCACCGCAGCACGCTGGACCTGTGCCCCCCACGGCCTGCCGCCCTCCTACCCACCAAGTTCCATGACTGCAACGGGCAGATGGTGGCCCTGCCCAGCGAGTTCTTCCTGCGCATCGACAGCCACAAGGAGGATGCAGCTGAGTTTGATGATGACATAGAGGATGTGAGTGGGTGAAGTAAGGTGGGGCATGGACTATACACTCAGAGCCATTTTTATTCCCATCCTTCTCTGGGAGTGACTAAAGGCAGAATGCTCTCTAGGCCCATAGTTACCTCAGCTCCTGTCTCAGTGTGGTCCTCAGTGGAAGGGAAGGGAGCAGGGCAGGCGTCAGTTGGTCTGACCCAGGGTAGGAGCTACCTGCCATTGGAGGACAGGCCCCTCGGGGTCAGGGACTGCCTGGGGTTGAAGAAGAGAAGTGGTCACTACAAAAAGCAGCTCGTGTTGGCCGAGGATAGTTCTTCAAGAGCCAGTCAGCTCTTCCATTCCCCTGGCCCTCCCAGCAGGGCCACCCTCCCATTGCCCAAGTGGGGAGGGTGAGGCGGAGGGGGCAGGGAGTGGCAAGAAAGGCTGTCCTCGGGTGGGAGGGTCAGGGTGGCCGTGTGCTAGGAAGCAAGAGGAGACCTCTGTGACACAGAACCCGTCTCCGTCCCCAGGGCTGTTGCTTCCGCCTACACAAAGTGCTGGAACCCTATGCGCCTCAGTGGTGCCGCAGCCGGGAGTCCTGGGCCCTGTACCTCTTCCCTCCGCAGAACAGGTGAGCTGGCTTAAACCCAGCAGCCACCGAGGCTGCATCCTACCGGGAAGCTAGAGTGAGCCCAGACTAACCCACCCATGGCCAAGCGCGTCACCTCACGCAGCGTGACTAGACACCGAGTCTGTTTGGGGTCTTCTGACCTCGGCTGCCTCCTCAGGCTGCGGGTCTCCTGCCAGAAAGTCATCGCACACAAGATGTTTGACCACGTGGTCCTCGTCTTCATCTTCCTCAACTGCATCACCATTGCCTTGGAGAGGCCAGACATTGACCCAGGCAGCACCGTGAGTCCCCGAACGCAGCTGGCCCTCTGGGTGGGACAGGGTCAGGAGGACTTGGACCTCCCACTGGTCTCTCCCCGCAGGAGAGGGCCTTCCTCAGCGTCTCCAACTACATCTTCACAGCCATCTTCGTGGTAGAGATGATGGTGAAGGTACCGGTGTTCACCTCCCCCTCGGGTCCCCATCCCACACTACCCTGTCCTGGGGACCCTCTGCCAAGCCTGTACATGACTGTCCCTCCCCAAGGTGGTAGCCCTGGGACTGCTGTGGGGTGAGCACGCCTACCTGCAGAGCAGCTGGAATGTGCTGGATGGGCTCCTTGTCCTGGTGTCCCTGGTTGACATCATCGTGGCCATGGCCTCAGCGGGCGGTGCCAAGATCCTCGGCGTCCTGCGTGTGCTGCGCCTGCTTCGGACCCTGCGGCCTCTGAGGTGGGGGTGTAGGGGGCGGGGGGCCACCCATATACATCCAGAGAGGACCCAGAAGCCCAACCCCACCTTGGCCCAACTGTATGGCTCTCCAGCCACACATTCACATCCCCTTAGGGCCTTTGCGTGTGCCATTGCTTCTGCCCGCTGGTTGCCCTCTTAGACGCACCCAACGGCGTGTCCCCTCTGCCTGGGTGCAGGGTCATCAGCCGAGCTCCGGGCCTCAAGCTGGTTGTAGAGACTCTGATATCATCGCTCAGGCCCATTGGGAACATCGTCCTCATCTGCTGCGCCTTCTTCATTATCTTTGGCATCCTCGGGGTGCAGGTGTGTGGCCCTGGCTTGTCCAGGGTCTGCCCCACCCTGGGCCTCCCGCTCCCCACTGGCGGGATGGGTCCTGTCTTCCGTGGTGGGTGGTCAGCACGACTAGTTTGCAATCCAAGAGGCCTGAGGTAGGCAGGTCCATGGGCCAGGGATTGGGCCAGGCCCCCTGGAGTGACAGCTCTTTCCGGTCAGCTTTTCAAGGGCAAATTCTACTACTGCGAGGGCGCAGATACCAGGAATATCACTACCAAGGCCGAGTGCCATGCCGCCCACTACCGCTGGGTGAGGCGGAAGTACAATTTTGACAACCTGGGTCAGGTAGGTGTGGGTGGTATGCAGTGTGGCTCTGGAGGTATCTAGGAGTGTGGGGGACATGGCTACAGTCCTACCCTGCCAGTGACCCTTACCCTGCTGCACAGGCGCTGATGTCCCTGTTTGTGCTGTCGTCCAAGGATGGCTGGGTGAACATCATGTACGATGGTCTTGATGCCGTGGGCATTGACCAGCAGGTGCGCAAGTCTGGGACGGCCCTCATGGGTAACCTTGAGCCAGTCCTGCATGTCTTTGAGATGTGGGGGCAGGTCATCTCAGAAACCTTCCCCAGAACTTCGGCCTGCCATGGTGCAGCCGCTCTGTCTGACCCTGCAGGCCAGTCCCGGGGAGGGCTTCGGGGCAGGAAGGTGGATGGATGGTCAGGGACCCCTTCTTGTGTGCCGCAGCCCGTGCAGAACCACAACCCCTGGATGCTGCTGTACTTCATCTCCTTCCTGCTCATCGTCAGCTTCTTTGTGCTCAACATGTTCGTGGGCGTGGTGGTGGAGAACTTCCACAAATGCCGGCAGCACCAGGAGGCCGAGGAGGCGCGGCGGCGTGAGGAGAAACGGCTGCGGCGCCTGGAGAGGAGGCGCAGGAGTAAGGCGGCCCCCAAGGTGGAGGGTCGGTACCTGAACGCAGCATGCTGCCTGCGTGGCGCCCAGCTCTGGGCCTGCAGGCCCCCAACCCCCGCCCAGATGGCTCTGCACGTGGCCACCTTGCATGGGGGCCAGGCCTTGGAAGAGGGGCCAGCTGGAGTGAGCAGCTGGGGTGCCTGTCATGACAGGATGCAGGATACCCCGTGAGGGCCCAGGAGGCAGAGGGGACACTCTCAGACCCCTCATGATGAATTGGAGAGACAGGACAGTGGGCCCTAGCTCGGGAGCAAGGAGGGCTTCCCACACAGCGTCCCCACCACAACCGCTCAGACATGTCCTTGTTTTTCCAGGCACTTTCCCCAACCCAGGTACCTGCCCTGCTCTGCATGCTCAGCCTGCTGCTACTGCTGCTGTTGCTGCTGCTGCAGTGGGAAAGATGGGTGTCCTAGGCCTCCAGGGGCCACCTCAGGGTGGGCACAAGTGCCAGGGTGCTGCCAGAGGGTGGGAGGAAGGCCAGTGGCTTGCCTGCCAGTGTTCGTGTTGATGCCCGTGCCCTTGCTTGGCCCTCCTCGTGGCTAGCATGTACACACGTCTCTTGTACCCAGGGGACAAGGTCCATCCTTGTACTCCAGGGCTCATGGCTGCTCCTTCTGGTGTCGCAGCTGGCTGTCGGCCCCCCTGGCTGCTTGCCCGGAAGCTGAGTTTGCTAATGACTGCATGTTGGGCTGAGAAGCATGTGGGTCCAGGGTGGGATGGTCGCCCATCAGACCCTGCTCTTCCAGGCCTTGGCCTTCAGCCCCTGTGTGTGGTTCTAGGCCGAGGTGGGTCCTGGGGTGCAGGGTGGTTCAAACCCTCACCCATGGGACCCGTTAACTACACTGGGCTCCCACAAGAGGACTGCTGCAAGCAGGCACAGCGTTTAGTGTAGATAAACCTGTGGGGATGCATGTGGGGAGGGGTGTACCCCAGGTAGCCTCCTGTCCTGACTTCAGCCTCGGGCTCTCTGGGGTACACATCCCAGGCCACAAGTGGTCGCTAGTGGCCCCTTGGAGGCTGGGAGGAGCTAAAGCCTGAAGGCCAGGGATGGCTTGTATGCCATCTCTGTCCAAGTGGAGGCTGCAGAGCCCAGACAGGGAGCCGATTCTGCCTTATCAGCAAGATGTCTAAACCCCAGTGTCAGCACGTGGTTGGCCAAGAGGACAGTCCCTCTGCTCCCCAAACTAAGCCACTGAAGAAGGGGGTCTGGGCAGGCACTCGGATAGGGAGGCTGGGACACTGTTGGGGATCCCAGTCCTGCTCCCTGGGTACCGTGGACTCAAAGGTACCTCTTGACCAGAGCAGGCCTTTCTAAAAAGGACCTTCCCTCCTCCAGCCTGGGCTGGTCCAGGGGCCACCCAGCCAGGTGACTGAGCCTGAGCCATGTCCGAGCACGCACTTAGTGTTCCAAAATGAAGACGGGGCCTTTGGATGCCAAGGTGGGGTGGGAGGGGCTTGCACAGGCAATCCCTTAGCGCCCAGGTTGCTCAGTGGTTCCCCTTTTCCACAGAGGCCCAGCGCCGGCCCTACTACGCAGACTATTCACATACACGCCGCTCCATCCATTCGCTGTGCACCAGCCATTACCTGGACCTCTTCATCACCTTCATCATCTGCCTCAATGTCATCACCATGTCCATGGAGCACTACAACCAGCCCAAGGTGGCCAGAGGCAGGGGGTTGGACTGGGAAGAGGCCCCTCCAACAGGGGTGGGAGGGATACGGAGCTTGTGTTTTCTCCAACACAAGACTAGGGGCTGAAACCCGCCAGGGCCCTGCCTTGCAACTGTGGGCACCAATGCAACAGGGGCTAGCCGGGGACCTCAAGCCTGAGGGCCATTGTCTTTGCTGAAGGGCTTCCTTCCCTCTGGGCACCCCTCAGGGAGTGCAGGTTCTCCACAGCAGAGTCTTTTGGTGGAAGTACACTTGGCCGGTGGAAAATGCCATCTATCTATCAGGGCAGAGGACAGCGAATAAGTAGCCTGGTTCCTCCCTTTCCTAAAGTCCTCAGCCTGCTCACAGGGTCGTTGGGTGATGACCTCAGGCATGCCACAGACATCATAGAGTTGGCACTCGGGGAGCAAGGAGATGGGGCAGCTAGGAGCCACAGGGCACCTCAGCCAGCTCTCCTCTGTCCCCAGTCTCTGGATGAGGCCCTCAAGTACTGCAACTACGTCTTTACCATTGTCTTCGTCTTCGAGGCTGCCCTGAAGCTGGTGGCCTTTGGGTTCCGGAGGTTCTTCAAGGACAGGTGTGTGGTCTCGGAGGCAGGGCAGGTCGGGGCCACAGGTGGCCTGGGACAGGCTGCAGGTGGTAGGGAGGAGGCTCTTTTCCCTTTGGGGTGAGCTTTGGCTGAGCTGCAGCTACTCCAGGCCATGGCCACACTAAGCTTCACCCATGGCTGGCCAGGTGGAACCAGCTGGACTTGGCCATAGTCCTCCTGTCCATCATGGGCATTGCGCTGGAGGAAATTGAGATGAACGCTGCCCTGCCCATCAACCCCACCATCATCCGCATCATGCGCGTGCTTCGCATCGCCCGTGGTAGGTGGCCCCTGTGCGCCCTGTCCGGGGTCTCTCTAGGCTGTCAGTAGGAGGCCCCAGACCCAGTAGGACGGGCTACAGATAGGCTCCATCTTTAGCTGACGCCTGGGACATCTGCAGCCAGAGAGAACCCTGGTCTGTAGATAGAAAGTGAAGGGGACTCGTGTCCAGGGACCCCTGGGCTGTCGGGTCAGCCTGGCCCTGTTGACGTTCGGCTCCTGCCCTAGTGCTGAAGCTCCTGAAGATGGCCACAGGCATGCGTGCCCTGCTGGACACTGTGGTTCAAGCTCTGCCGCAGGTAGGTTGGAGTCCAGCACCCCTTAAGGCCACCACAAGCCTTCAGGGCACTTCGGGGAGGGCATGGCACGTGTCCCCTTGCTTGCTTGCTCTGTCCTGAGGCCAGGGTCGTGCCCGAATGTTTGGCTTGGCTGGTCTGGAAGAGGTTGGGAGAGGGCATCCCCCCTTGGCCTCAGGCTTTGGGCGAGAGCATTAGTGACAAGGGCCTGCCCAGCTGGTGCACACGGGAGGTAAGGGGCCACAGTGAGGCCAGCAGGGTCCAGGGCGAGCTTGTCAATGGACAGAGGACTCTGGTGGTGGCGTTTGAGCCCATGCAGACCAGAATCCTGAATTCACACCTTCAGCCCTGTCCAATCCTTCCTGTCCCTGGATTGTAGGATATGTCTGCACTGTTCACCCCAATCTGTACCAAGCAGGAACACACTGCGAGACTTGTACACATGCTCCACAGCCTAGCCTGTGGCCTAGCCACCCCTGCACCTGTGCCCATCCTCCAGTTGACCGACCATCAACTCGGCATGTTCCCATCCACCTAGCTCCCCACTCACTCATTCAACCCACTGCCACCTCTGTCTAATATGTTCCCTTATACTCATGTACCCACTCTCCAGCCCTCTGTACTGCCTCTCTCCATCTTGCCTGACACACGCTGGCCTCAGCAGCATTTTGAGCTATGTCTGAGTCATTTTATACCATGTTTACTGTCCGCGGGGTCAGTGATGGAGGCCCGGGAAATGCCTTGAATAGGGGCTGGAGTAGATGCTGGAGTTAGGGTGTCGCAGGTGCTAGGGTTGGCAGAGTCTCATGGGTGGTTGTATAAGATCCCCTGCTGGCGCTCCTGTCTACCGAGCACCAACCCAGGGTTGGGACACTGAGGTGTCCTTTCCATGTGGGAGGTATGATCCCTGGAGTGGGACCCCTCTAGGCCTTGAGGGCTAGGCAGAGGGTAGAACAGCTCCCAGGAGGAACTGAGAGAACAAAGCAGGCACTGGGAGTCATGGAGGGAACAGAGGCTAGCTTGCAGAGGGATGCTGAGCCGGGACAGAGATCCTCTGAGGATGGAGATGCCCTAGGCCCAGGAAGGCCACAAGGCTTAAGTGGATCTGTAGCTGGGCCCTCGTCCCCGGGCGGGGAGTCTGGGGCAGGGCAGAGCAGGCCAGCACGGGGCTGACATTGTTTCACTTCTCTCTTGTGTAGGTAGGGAACCTTGGTCTTCTTTTCATGCTCCTGTTTTTTATCTATGCTGCCCTGGGAGTGGA
This sequence comes from Peromyscus eremicus, assembly GCF_949786415.1. Lineage (NCBI taxonomy): Eukaryota > Metazoa > Chordata > Mammalia > Rodentia > Cricetidae > Peromyscus > Peromyscus eremicus. The sequence continues at coordinate 18,092,424 of NC_081423.1, forward strand.
GCTGTTTGGGAGGCTAGGTGAGTGTGGCCACTCTGTGCCTCTCCCACAAGGTGATGCTGGTCCCCAGAGAGGTGGCTCTTGTGTCTACCCCCCCACACCTCCCCATAGGGTTATAGAGAGTACAGGGTACTGGCCTAGACCAAGTAGTCCAGGAGCCTTCTGGTGTGTCCTCAGACTGCCTCTTCACCTCCACCCTGCCAGCCCACTGTTTAAAGCGGGTACACACCTGTGCACACATGCCCACGTAGAAGCACGCTACCAGATCTGTGATGCACGTGACCACACTCAAGCCAGCCAGGCAGGGCCACATTCTGGGGTGAATGTGTACACTGGAAGACGTGCACACACTAGTACATCCCCATGCCTCACCCTGAACATTGTACCCATTGACCCATTGCCAGCGATGGGTCTTCTGTAACAAGTCTGAGACCTTATTCCGTCTAGGCTAGGGCATGTTGGGAGCTGCTCTGCCCTTCCACTAGCTGTGGGGATCTTCTAGGGACAGAGGCCATGCAGGTTGTCACAGAATGTTGAGAGCTGAGTCCAGGCATGGCTCCCACTCAGTCATCACACACGTTCACATCAAATGTCTACAAATCATTTCTTCCCTGCCTCCAAGTCTCCCAAGATAGGTCTGGGGGCCGGGCTTGGCAGCCAGGCCATCTTGTGCCCCAGAGAACCCCGTGGCTTGGTACATACCAGCCACAAGCAGAGAGGCCACGGCTAAGGCTTGGGGGTGCTTAGGAGCTCAGCTAGTGCTGTCTGCAGAGGACAGGTCCGTGCAGAACAGAGGCCTGGGCCCCAGGCTCCAAACACACACGCCCCAGCCAGTCCCACATGGGACGTGGTCTGCTGACCTTGCCCCAGTCCCACCGAGGCAGGAGTGCTCTGAGTGGGCCGGCCGGGACTCTTCCTTGCAGAGTGCAGCGAGGACAACCCCTGTGAGGGCCTGAGCAGGCACGCTACCTTCACCAACTTCGGCATGGCCTTCCTCACGCTGTTCCGAGTGTCCACGGGGGACAACTGGAATGGGATCATGAAGGTAATGGCGGGGCTGCTCCTCCCGCCCCTCTTCCTGGCTCCGACGGGGGTGGGGTTGGGGGCCGGGGGTGACGGAGCCATGACCCACCCTGCTGCCCGCCCCAGGACACACTCCGGGAATGCGCCCGTGAGGACAAGCACTGCCTCAGCTACCTTCCCGCCCTCTCGCCCGTCTACTTCGTCACCTTCGTGCTGGTTGCCCAGTTCGTGCTGGTCAACGTGGTGGTGGCCGTGCTCATGAAGCACCTGGAGGAGAGTAACAAGGAGGCCCGCGAGGATGCCGAGATGGACGCCGAGATCGAGCTGGAGATGGCTCAGGGCTCCGCAGCCCAGCCCCCGCCGGAAGCGCAGGTGAGGCTTCCCGGGGGGCCAGGGTGGTCCCAGGGTTTCCGGGGGGCGCTGCTGGGCTGATATGCAGCTTTCCTCGCCACAGGAAAGCCCGGGTACCCAGCCGGACACCCCAAACCTCCTGGTCGTGCGCAAAGTGTCTGTGTCCAGGATGCTCTCGCTGCCCAATGACAGCTACATGTTCCGGCCCGTGGCGCCCGCCGCCGCTGCCCCACACCCTCACCCACTGCAGGAGGTGGAGATGGAGACCTACACCGGTAGTGCCCCTTCGGGTATGGACGCTGGCGGGGGCAGCAGGGCAGCGGGACTGGACTGGGCAGGGAGGTTGGGCAGGTGGGAAACTGGACAGCATGGCAGGGAGGGGCTGGAGGAAAGATGGGGGCCAAGTCCTCAGGCCACACGGTTCAGATGCATCCCTGCCCCAGGCCCGGTCACCTCTGCTCACTCGCCGCCCCTGGAGCCCCGAGCCTCCTTCCAGGTCCCGTCAGATGCATCCTCTCCAGCCAGGGTCAGCGATCCCCTTCATGCCCTTTCTCCCCGGGGTACACCCCGCTCTCTGAGCCTCTCACGGATACTCTGCAGACAGGTAAGGGAAACTCTCAGCCCACACTGTGGGGCTCCCCAGGGTTCCTTTTCCCCATTCCGAGTGGTTAGCAAGGCTGTGCGGCCCAAGAGGACGTGTGCTACATGTATGTATCCTTGGAGTTTTCCATCTCCGCTGAGTGAGTCCTCAGCCAGGTGGCTCAGCATCACCAGGCCGGCTGTGGCAGCAGAGCCCCTCATGGACTCAAGTCCCTTTCTTCGGCAGAAGCCTCAGGCCCGCACAGTGGCTAATGTGCCTGTACCACCCAGCCTGGTCCATAGCCTCTGCCTGCCCTTCCCCTCAGTTCCCGCTACCTGGCACAAGATCCCCTTACAATATGGAAGCTCTCGGGAACTTCCTGTTCTTGGGGTACAAGTTGGGCTTTGGGTATGTGGGGTTCAAGAGTAAGGAAGTGGCCTGGGCCCTGTAAAGTTCTCTGGGCCCTGGAAGACTGTCTTGGAGCTCAGGACCCCCCCCCCCCCAGGCCTCTTCTCCATGTGCCCACCGTATAGCAAATTCATCCTCTGAAGTCTCAAAGGTCCGTCCGTGGGTAAGGCTAAAGTCAGGACAGCTCCTGGTCCCACCTAACCCTGAGTCACCAGCCTGGAGGGTGAGAGCCACCCTGGGGTATTGCCAACCTTGACCTTTCCAGGGTCCCCGATGGTAAAGAACGTGCCTGACTGCTGGGTGCTAGACAGGGTCTTTAACTTGGTTCTCCGTGTCCTTTCAGGAGGCCATGCACACCGAGTCCCTGGAAGGGCAGGTTGATGACCCTGGAGAAGACAGCGTGCCAGACCACACAAAGCCAGCTGAAAATACCTCCACGAGGCAGGTGTCTCTGGGCTCCCTGCGGTCCCCTCCCTGCTCCCCACGACCTGCCAGTGTCCGTACTCGCAAGCACACTTTCGGGCAGCGCTGCATCTCTAACCGCCCTCCCGCCCTGGGAGGGGAGGGGGCTGAAGCAGCGGACCCGGCAGATGAGGAGGTCCGCCACATCACCAGCTCAGCCCACCCCTGGCCGGCTACAGAGCCCCCCAGCCCAGAGGCCTCCCCAGTAGCCTCCCCTGCTGCCAAAGGGGCAGTGGGCAGTGGGCGGGACCCACACAGGTTCTGCAGTGTAGATGCTCAGAGCTTCCTGGACAAACCAGGCCGGGCGGATGCACAACGGTGGCCCTCTGCGGAACTGGATAGTGGAGACAGCCACCTAGAGTCCGGGGAGGGGAGGGGCCGGGCCTCAGAGCTCGAGCCGGCTCTCGGAGCACGGAGGAAGAAGAAGATGAGCCCCCCCTGCATCTCCATTGACCCTCCCGCTGAGGACGAGGGCTCCTCCCGGCCCCCTGCGGCTGAAGGTGGCAATACTACCCTGAGGCGCCGAACCCCGTCCTGCGAGGCTGCCCTCCACAGGGACTGCCCAGAGTCCACAGAGGGCCCAGGCACTGGAGGGGACCCTGTAGCCAAGGGTGAGCGCTGGGGCCAGGCTTCCTGCCGAGCAGAGCACCTGACTGTCCCCAACTTTGCCTTCGAGCCTCTGGACATGGTGGGACCTGGTGGAGACTCTTTCTTGGACAGTGACCAAAGTGTGACCCCAGAACCCAGAGTTTCCTCTTCGGGGGCTATAGTGCCTCTTGTACACCATGAAACTGAACCTTCTGTGCCCTCTGGTGACCCCCCAGAGAAGGGGCAAGGACTGTACCTCACTGTGCCCCAGACCCCCTTGAAGAAACCAGGGTCTCCCCCAGTCACCCCTGCCCCAGATAACAGTGGAGATGAGCCTGTGTAGATTGGGCTGCGTATACACAGGGATTTGGCATTCAGGTTGGTGGCTCCCTGCAGGGCGGTAACCCCAGTCAGGGCCATGAGTGGACCCTGGCTCAGGCCCTACTGAGGCAAAGGGACCCGGAGATGTCATCCCGGGAGAGGCAGCAGACATTCAGTCTCTGCACCATGACACAGGAGCAGCCTCGGGCCCCACGAGCCTCCCTCGTGGTGATTCAGGTTTGGGTTTTTCTGAGTTTTTAACCACCACCATCTGAAGTCGTACCAGGACCGGGTCAGTTAGTCTCAAGAGGAGAGGCTATGTCCTGGGAAGGACCGGAAACTCCTCATGGGCAGGAGGGCACCACAGATCCATCCATATGACACAGACTTCCGTAGGGAGCACACGCTTGAGCCCCTTGTGCCCTGGTGGGCAGACACTTGGTCCTGTAGCCACCACACCCCATATCACCTTCGTTCACAGTCCTGTTCCTGTCCACCACTCGGCCTTCTTCCTCTCACACTACCCTATTCCATCCTCTCAGAAGGTCTAGAAACTTTTCGGTGACCCTGGGAAGGGCCACATCACCAAGGAGTACTGGCCCGTGCAATAAGACATCACAGTCCCAACTGAGCGGGGCTTCCCATTCCATCCCAGGCCTCTGGCCCCGACATTCATCTGCCATCCGTTTGCTTTGTCATCTGTTTTACACATTCAGGTTCAACGTCGCAATAATCTGATGCAGAAAACTTGGCTTCCTAAGTCAAAGATAAGGGGAGGGAAGGGGCAAAGCAAAGCTGAATAAACACTAACTTATTTAAGAAATGCACTTGGAGCCGGGCGGTGGCGGCGCACACCTTTAATCCCAGCACTCGGGAGGCAGAGCCAGGCAGATCTCTGTGAGTTCGAGGCCAGCCTGGTCTACAGAGCGAGATCCAGGACAGGCTCCAAAAGGACACAGAAACCGTCTTGAAAAAAAAAAAAAAAAATACACTTGGGTTGTGACACCTGAGTCAGAGGTCTGAAGTTGGGTGGGAGGTGGAGCCTAGCCAGGATCTCCCCAGCCAGCACTTGACTATCAGGACTCCAGAGACCAGCAGCAGTAGGAGACTGGGCAAGAAGAGGCCAGCCAGAAGGGGAATCCAGGCAGGCCCTTGTATTCCCGAACCCCCTGATGGTGGGATATGGCGGTGGATCCAGTTCACGTAGGCAGTGACTCGAGCGTAGACACCAGGCCGGTCAGGGCGGCCGCAGCCCTCACCCCAGCTGACCACGCCAGCTTGCTGCCAGGTCCCAGCCACTTGGCAGACTAGTGGCCCTCCAGAGTCATCCTGCAGGACAGGTCAGAATGAGGATGGGATACCAAGGACTTGGGGGAAAGCCCACCGTGCCTCAGGCTGTGTGATCCCGCCGTGCTCCCAGCCGGCTCACCTGGCAGGCATCCCCAGGGCCCTGGGCGCACAGCATGTCTGGCTGGATGATGGTGCCATTGGGGCTGCTGTAAGCCTGGCTGCAGGTCTCTACATCCACCACAGAGACTTCTGCCTCCTGCAGGTTGTATGGAGGCTTCAGAGGCTCTGAGAGAAAAGAAGGTTCAGGAGGAAGCTGAATAACCAGCGCTACAGTGCTGGGAGTGAGCAAGTGGCCGGCACATCCCTCCTGCAGTGACCAACCCCCGACCCCCACCCTGTGCTGGCCTTGTCAACCCCAGTCTATCAGTCAGACATGTGGATCTTGGCAGAGACCAATAGGTGATTGGCTTTTAGGAGGAACAGATGTGGCCACTAGGAGCCAGTGGTAGCACCAGTGGCTTCTGCTTCCCCCCCAGGTGGCCCTTGCCATCCCTTACCCCATGGGAGCGGGTTTCGGAAAGTGCTCCTTACCTCCCTCCCGTATATGGCCCCAGCCTGTCACCCAGCACCGCATCCCTGGGTAGAAGTCAGCTGAGGCCTCTGGGAGGCACACAGGCTGGACCCAGCTGGAGAGGGCCACAGGGGTGCCCAGCTGCACCAGGGCAATGTCTCCACTGGACCCTGGTGGTCCGGGGGGGCTAGAGTACAGGATGATCTGCTTTACAGTGGAGAAATGGGGAGACAGGGTGATCTTGAGCTCTCCCAAGTGTACCTGGTAATCAGATGAGTTCACAGACCTGGGAAGCAGGGAGAGATGTAAGTGTCCCCCTCAAACAATGATTAACCTCCCCACCACCCACCTCTGCCGATATCCAGCGTCCCACTTGTCCTCAGCTCTAGGCACAGAAACAGCTACTGTGTACCCTGGGCCTGAGCCTGGCAGTGCCTCACACCTCAGGGCCCAAGGACAGCAGCCTGTGGTCCTGCCATCTCTGGCTGGAAGGTGTCCAGCAGGCTGGGGGCCAGCAGCTGTCCTAAAACAGGGAACAGCAGTTCCAGAATCGTGCAAGATACGTAGAAGAGCTTTGCGCTGACTAGGTTTAGGATACCTCCCAAATGCAAGCTGGTTAGGAGGTCAGGATCACTCTCAAGCCCCGTGGCAGTTAAGGGCTCCTTGCCATGCACTGGCAGATGTGGGAGAGGGGACCCCACCCCCGCTGGGGCTGCACCCTGCCGCTTCAGGTGGGTGGACCTCAGTAGTTTTCTTTATTGAAGAGGAAATCTTGGACTTAAGGATGTGAGTCACAGGCTAAGCAAGGACCTGTTTGTTGTCACTGCTGCATAAGCCCAGGCAGTCAGGCCTCATCAGGTCACTCACCCAGAGAAGCAGTGGGCTGCTGTGAGCACCCATTCTGGGCTGAGCAGGGACCCTCCACACACATGCACCTTCTGCAGACGGAGGCTAGCTTGCCATGGCCATGTGCCAGCTGGGGCAGCATGGCCTCCCACAATTCGACTTCCTGCATGCGAAACCTGGGGCTGGCCACACCCTGATCCAAAGGAGGCATTGTTGGCTAGGGAATCCCAGAGACTGGCATTGTGCCCAATGCCTCTCCTCTAGGACCTCCATGATTCCCACTCCTTAGTATCTTGGGGAATCCCAATGTCTCTCCTCCCCACCTGCTGGTTCCCCTCCCCCCAGAAGCATCGTGGGTGCAGGAAATGACAATGCCCTAAAACAGTGGTTCTTAACCTTCCTAATGCTGCAACCCTTTAATACAGTTCCTTATGTTGTGGTGACCCCCAACCATAAAATTATTTTCATTGCTACTTAATAGCTGTAATTTTGCTACTGTTATGAATCCCAATGTAAATATCTTACATGAAGATGGTTTTAGGCGACCCCTGTGAAAGAGTTGTATGACCCCGGAAGGGGTCACAACCCACAGGTTGAAAACCACTGCCTTAGAAGAAGTAAGTTCGTGGATCTTGGTGTCTGAACACTGCCCCATAGGATATAGCAGGCCTCTTAGAGAGATGGTTTGGTGGGCTGGGGCAAGCAGCTTACTGCCTAGAGTTGAGGGAGTGAGAAAGGGCTGAGGGTGCTGGGAGCTATGAAGGCCAGGAGGATGGGGTGGGGGAGGGGCACCTCCCTGGTGAGAGTGGGGTTTCTTTTTAGAGTAATGTTTGGAACTAGATAGACATAACATCACAAAACACTGGAAACGTGTTAAATGCCACCAGATGCTACACTGTATTGTGGCTAAATGTGATGTAAATTTCACCTTAATTTTTTGAATGAAAAGTAGAGGCCACCCCACAGGGAAGGGCTTCACTCTTAATCTGTACGACAGAATGAAATCGGAAATTGGGTCCACGCTGATAGAAGAAATAGAAGCAGACTACATTCCCTTACCCCAGAACACCAGGTAAGTCCTAAAGAAGGCTAGCAAGATGCCCTGAGTCTCCTCTCTCCCAAGAGCAACAGCAGCAGAAGAAACGGGCGGACTGCAGGGCCAGCAGGATGCACAGGAGATGCAGAGTATCTCTCGAAGATACCAAAGAGATGCAGAGTATCTCTCGAAGATACAAAAGAGATGCAGAGTATCTCTCGAAGATACAAAAGAGATGCAGAGTATCTCTCGAAGATACAAAAGAGATGCAGAGTATCTCTCGAAGATACCAAAGAGATGCAGAGGTACAGCTTCCCAGGTGAAGCTGGCCTGTGCTCCATCAGCCAGGACACCAGAGATGCCTGGGCCGAGTACATGGCCCCCCCCAGACCAGGCCACCCTTCCCCCACCACAGCCTGTCCCTCTGTGGTCTGCGTGCCAGGACTGGTCTCTAATCCTGAAACATCTGTTGGGCACATACCTGACTGCAGAGCCTCCTGAGAGATACCTGAAGGATGGAGACAGAAAGATTAAGGGAGCTGCCCATGGGAGTGACTCTGGTACCGTGGGCCTAAGCATTGTCCCCACAATGTCCCAAGGTGGCCCTAAGGTGAATGTTCCTGCCCTGAGCAGCTAAAGCTAGGATCTAGCCGGATAGGTGGGGCCTAGCCAGATGGACGTGGCCTGGCCAGCTGCCATCCTAATCCCAGGGTAGAGTGGGACCAGCCATGGGCCATAAACAACAGCTGGGAGGCACTGAGTACTGCCCCAGCCTTGCCCCTCACAACCTCTAGGTCCTCCTGAGGAGGGTCTTACCAGGGTCTGGGCCTATAGGTGTCCCCCACACCCACACTCCAAGCCTCTATCTCCAGCAATAATGGCCAAGCTACCCAGCTGAGGGGCCCAGGCAGAGCAGAGGCCCATCATAAAGAACTTGGTTTTTGCTCCCCCTAAGCTCAGACTTCAAAGCACCCAGATCTCTCCACAGGGCTCCCAACGCTCTCAAAGCTCCAGCTGGTGGAACATAAGGTGGATCCAGGGGAAGGGCCTGAGAGGAAGCAGGCCCACTCCCACCCCAGAGCAGGATACAAATACAAGCATACAAATACAAATACCCCAAGCCAGCTCACTCACCAGGAACAGCCAGAAGCAGTAGGAGGCCACGGGGCCCCAGAGCCATGGTGTCTGCCCACAGCAGAGACAGGACCACCCCCTCCCCCTGCTCGCTCAGGACCTGCCAGTATGGGGTGGGGTAGCAATGGCCTCACCCCTGCTGCAGGTCTGGAGGGAGGAGGATGCAGGCTCCCCACCTGATCCTGTTGTACACCACGGGGAGGGGCTGTCAACTGCATTTGTCTCACACAAGGCTACACCCAGCCTTGGCAGCAAAGGCCGAGTTCAAGGACATGGAAAATAACAGGAACAGAATGGGGCCCAGCTGTCCCCACCACAGCCCCGGCTTCTCTTCCCCCAGTGTGGGGAGGAGGCCTTGCAGCCTTGGTTCTCAGAGCATGCTTCTCCCATTCTCCAGATCCTCAGCCTCCAAGGCTCCTCAGAGAGGCCCAGCCCTCTAGGACGGCACAGCCTCCTCTGTGTCCCTGTTCTCATAGCCAGCCTGGAGTCTCCTAACCCCACCCCAGATAAACAGAATCAGAACCCTGTGCAGGGCTTCTGGTCTGTCTGGAGCCTAATGGTCAGCTGACCCAGGGGTGCGGCCAGAGTCAGGAACTTCTCCCAGCTCCAAATCAGAGGGTTGGAGGGTCTCCCTGATACTTTTTAGGTAAGGAATCCCCAATTAGATGTAGAGAAACTGGTCATAGAGGATGGCTCATTCCTTCTTCAGGATGTGTGACATCACAGGGCAAATTGTGCCTGCTTCGTGCCCGCCTGTCCTGCGTGCGGCTCAAGAGTGCATGCTCAATGTTTGACCTAGAGTCAAACAAGTATGCTCTCAGCCCACCCCGTGTGACTGGCCTCCCTCAGGGAGCTGCATACCTCAGAAGGGACTGTTGAGAACATAGGACCTGCCTGCCAGTTCATCCCAACATACGGCAGGCAGTGGAGGGAAGGGAGCCATGTGTTCTTACGGAGCTATCCCAGCCAACCCAAGGAGCCTGGCGTCACTCAGGTTTTCACAGAATCAGATCCTGAGTCTTGACTCTGAACTATTCCCAGGTCCCCACAGGAGAGGACTTCAGGACCCTTACCTGTCCCACCTCCGTTTGCTTTTGGTATCTCCCCACCTGCAAAAAACCCTGTTACCTGGCTCCCCTCAACACTCATTCCAGGTCTGCTATCCAGACTAAAGCTCCATCCATGCAAGACAGGAAGGAGTGAGTTCTGTTTCCACCTGGCAGAAAAGCAAAGGGACAGGCAGCCTGGCCCTAGAGACACTCCACACCACAGAGAGAGAGAGAGAGAGAGAGAGAGAGAGAGAGAGAGAGAGAGAGAGAGAGAGAGAGAGAGAGAGAGAGAGAGAGAGAGAGAGAGAGAGCTGCCAGAGTCTCCCGTAACTGAGCCAGAGCTGAGGGCTACATCTGTCTAAAGTAGCCTGCTCAGCTGGGTACTGGCCTCTAGCTGAGACAGAGGGTCCGGGCCCTGCCCTGAAGCTCTCAGGCCTGACCCCTGTAGCCCATGGCGGGAGATGAAGCCAGTAATCACTTTTATCTGTCAACTGACTGAGCTGTGCAGAGTTGCTCTGCCAGGCTCAGATAAGGAGAAAGCCCGTCAGGAGACTAGGCTGCTCTCCCTCCCACCCTTCCTCCTTGCCCCTTGCCTGTCCCTAGATGCTTCTCACTAGGATCCTGGTCCATCTCCGACCCTGCATGGCCTCCACTGAAGGATGGCTAAATGCACTTATCCGACAGAGTGTCATCACCTGCCAGGATCCACAGTGACCCTGAGAGAGTGAGTGGGTGGCATGGAGGGACAAGGGATCGAGTTCCAGCTTTACCTTTTATTTTTGTGGTGGATACATGTTATGTTTGACATTAAAAATTAAAACTAAGAAGCTGGAGAGATGGCTCAGCAGTTAAGAGTGCGACACCCCCCACCACCACCACCAAAAGATGGCACCAAGCACCGGATGAGACAACTGACTTCATTTCCCCATCTAGAATGAGGACTCTACCCAAGAAAGGGAACGGTCCGCCCTCAGCAGTAATCGTAAAATCGTGGATGTCACCCCGCACCAGATGTTACCTCCAATGCAGAATGCTGAATGAAGACAAGGGACAAAGGGGCAGCATTGCTGACGTATGATTATGAAACATAAGCGACATTCCAGCAAACAGGGAATGACTACCCCGGTGTGGCCCACTCATGAGCCAACAGCTCCCTTCAGCTGAATGTTCCAGAAACAGACATTTGTGTGAGTAGGAATAACCATGAACACCCAAGTCCCGAGAACCTCAACTGAGAGCCCCTCAAAGTAAAGTCCATAGCAGCTAGATGTGCCACTGCATGAATTTTTTTTTTTTTTTTTTTGGTTTGGTTTTTGGTTTTTCGAGACAGGGTTTCTCTGTGTAGTTTTGGTATCTCACTGTCCTGGAACTCACTCTGTAGACCAGGCTGGCCTCGAACTCACAGAGATCCGCCTGCCTCTGTCTCCGAGTGCTGGGATTAAAGGCATGTGCCACACTGGGCGAAATTATTTTTGAGCTTTATTCTTTGAGGATGGGTTCTCACATATCCCAGGCTGGCCTCAAACTCAATTTGAAGACAAGGATGACCTTGAACTCTCGGTCTGCTTCCACGTCCCCAGTACCAGGATTGCAGGGGTGTACTAGCACACCTGCTTATATTGGTGGTGGAGGTCGAGCCAAGGTTCCCTGCAAGCTAGGCAAATACCACCACCTGAGCTACACCCCCAGGCCCCACCACGTGGGATTCTGGACAGCAGAGGCAGTAATGACGTGGACTCTATGCAGAGTGTAATGAGAAAGCAGGACGGCAAGGGGTTCCTATCAGGGCAGTCACGGAGCCATCAATGAGGCAAAGGAGATGTCTTTTGCCACGGCAGGGTGAAGATGGCCGAGCAATACCTGCAGGGGAGTGGAGGTGCACTGGCCATGCTTTGTCCCCTGGCCCGGCTGCAGTGAGTCTGGCTTCCCTCTCCATGGGTCTTTTAAGGTGTCCACGCTGTTCTCCATGTCTTAAGGGCATGATGCCTCTCACATAAAAGAAATGAGCTGTGGGCAGGCAAGACGATGGTCAGTGGGTAAAGGTGCTGACTGCCAAAGCCTGAGGACCTGAGTTGGATACCCAGAGTCCACGTAAAGGTAGAAGGAGAGGGGCCGGGCGGTGGTGGCGCACGCCTTTAATCCCAGCACTCGGGAGGCAGAGCCAGATGGATCTCTGTGAGTTCGAGGCCAGCCTGGTCTATAGAGCGAGATCCAGGACAGACACCAAAACTACACAGAGAAACCCTGTCTGGAAAAAACCAAAAAAAAAAAAAAAAAGGTAGAAGGAGAGAACTGACTACACAAAGTTGTCCTCTGGCCTCCACACATGCACTGTGGCATGCACCTATATTAAACAAGCACATGTTCGTTTTTGTGGTTTTTTTTAAGACAGAGTTTCTCAGCTGGGCGGTGGTGGCGCTCGCCTGTAATCTCAGCACTCGGGAGGCAGAGCCAGGCAGATCTCTGTGAGTTCGAGGCCAGCCTGGGCTACCGAGTGAGTTCCAGGAAAGGCGCAAAGCTACACAGAGAAACCCTGTCTCAAAAAACAAAACAAACAAACAAAAAAAGACAGGGTTTCTCTGTGTAACAGCCTTGGCTGTCCTGAAACTCTCTTTGTAGACCAGACTGACCTCAAACTCCCCTCACAGAGATCCACCTGCCTCTGCCTCGTGAGTGCTGGAACTAAAGGCGTGCGCCACTAAGCCCAGCAAACAAGCGTATGTTTGATGTGTTTAAAATACGTTTTTAAAGTGAGCTTGTGTGGAAAGAGGTTAGTCCTGGGGACAGGGGCTGGTTAGAGGCCCACCCCACTACAGTATGCCAGTCCTGTGAATAGGACCCCACAGCAAGGGCATCACAGCCTGGCCAAGGTACTCTATTTGCCCCCAGTGACACCCACAATGAGGAGATCAACCCCCACAGCTGTTCTCATGAACTTTAATGAGCCGCAGAAGAGCGTGAGTACCCTGTGCAGCCACCTGGGGTGGGAAGCGGAGGGGATGGGGGTAGCCAGGGGCTCAGAGGGATGGGAGGCGGAAGGACAGGAAGGTGGGGCTTCCACCTGGGCAGGAAGCATCCAGTTAAAGGCAATAGGGCCTGGTTCTCCTCTGACCTGGAAGCAGCTCAGGAGTTCTCAGGGACGTAGCGGTGGATCCATCCCAAGTAGTACGTCACCCGGGTGTAGATGCCAGGATGGTTGGGCTCTGCACAGCCCTCACCCCAGCTGACCACACCTGCTTGCAGCCAGGTACCCTTGACTTTGCAGACCAGCGGCCCCCCTGAGTCACCCTGGGGAAGACAGGGGCTAGCACTCCATATGGAGACTGGATGGGGTGGGGTACGGGGGAGGACACGGGACCCACCTGGCAGGAGTCCCTCTCAGTATTTCCAGCACACAGCATGTCATCACGGACAATGTGAATGTTGTCCCCTGTGTAGAGGCCAGTGTGGTACTTCCGATCACAGAGGCTGTTTTCCACAATGGGCACCTTCACTTGCTTCAGGGTATAGGGTGGCGGGAGGGACTCTGGGGTGAAAGAGGTGCAGCCTTTGGGGGAAGCTCATCAGTGACTGGCCAGCCTTGGGAACCCCTGTCCACCCTCCAATATTGGGGGCTGGGTGAGATCTAGTCCCTGCCCAACTAACTGGCAGCCATCCCCGACACATACCAGCATTATTAATGTTACCCCAGCCTGTCACCCAGCATGATGTCCCTGAGGGGAAGGTCTCCGTGGCAGGAGGCAGGGATATGGGGTGGACATGGGTGGAGACATTCACGGCGTCCTTGAGCTCCAGCAGAGCAATGTCTGCCCCAGTCTCAACTGAGTAATAGTTGGGGTGCACAATGATCCGGTTCACAGGCAGGAGTTGGTCCTCATAGTATAGATGCTGCTCACGAAGCTGCACCCGGAAGAGCTCTGGGCTTTGGATGTGCCTGGAAGAATACAGCCCTGTTTGGGAGGTTCTGAACATTGAAGCCTCAGGAACACTGGGGACTGTGGGAGAAATCTTGACACACACACACCCCATCCCCACTCCGCACCCGTGTCAGGCCCAGGGAAACTCACGGTCCCACACAGTGTGCCGCAGTGAGCACCCACTGTGGGTGGATGAGGGAGCCTCCGCAGAAATGTACCCAGTAGCTGAACTTCAGTCTCAGGCTCACTTGCCAGGGCCACTTACTCTCAGAAGCCTCTCGTCCTCCCACGATGCCCACTCGCTGCTCAGCTGGGCCTGCAAAAGGACAAGGATCAACCTCAGCATCCTGGCTTGCTCTTCCCTGTACTGGAGCAACTACCCCTGGGATTCTCCACATTCTCCCATAGCCTATGGCCTGTGAAGGTCAGACAGAGAGAGACAGGGAGGGCTCAAGGCACAACTCACGAGGGGCGGCACGCAGCAGCCTGGCCAGGAGGCACAGCATCAGCAGCAGCGGCTTCAGCATCTGGAAGAGGTGAGGAATTCAGCTTGAGTCCAGCTGGGAGACAGGGCTGGACTGGGGTTAGCAGAGTATCGAGTCCAAATGGAGTCAGGGCCCGTGAAACGGAGAGTAGGTTCAGCCAGGGAGTCTGGGGTCTGGTGCTCCAGGTCACTAAGGTCATAAGCTTGGTTACTCTGCTTCAGGGTGATGTGCAGATGCCAGGGGCTCTGGGAAAGGACTTTACCTTGGCTGTCTCCGCTGCTCTCTACTCTGTCTGCTGTCCTCTGTCTGCCCTTTTATTTTCCCAGACCAGAGTTCATGAGAGGAGGGGCATACCACCCTCCAATCCAGACACGAAGGAAATGATTGAGATCAAAGGCCCCCATGTAACAATGCCCCCACCACCCAGATGCCCTTCTGAGTCCCACAAGTCACAAGATTGAGCGCAGAAGACCAGCAACACACGCCCCGCATGGGGTCTTGGTGTTTCAGGCTATTGCAAGGCAGAGTTCTGAGATCCAGCTGGTCTCTGCTCAGGGTCCACCAGGGCTGCTGGTATTGGAGATTCCAGGGGGTCCCACCATGGGCAGAACACTGCACACTGAGGGTCTTTTTAGCTGAGTGCCCTACATCACTGAGATGACACTCCTTCCAACTGTTGAGATGAGGATTCTGTCCCCTGCCCAGGGATTCAGAGGAGATCTCAAAAAAGCTCCCTGCTCAGTGTCACCCTATAATGACATGTTGACACACTCTAACACATTTCCCAAGAGGGATACAGAACAGGAGACAGTCTGTGAGCCACCCCAAAAGGAGCAAGGGTAACAGTGCCATTCATCTTAAGTCCCCCGAGTCCTCAGGCTCAGGCTCAGCTTTCCTGGACAGTTTTAGGGAGAGAGTCACATGAGGCCCCTTGTCAGAATAGGAATCAGCCTTGTCAGGGAACAGGACCAAGTGTCCCAGCCCAAGGGGCCCTGCTCCCCCATCAGACCCAGCTCTACAGATAAATCCTGCAGTGTGTCCTGGGCCTTATCTGCCCAGCTCTCCTGATATGGAAGGCTGTTTTTTGGGCATCTGATAAGCTGAGCATTTCATCGAGCATTTCATCAGTAAGGGGCAACACTTGCAGAGGAGGAAAATCCAAGAAGGGGCTACCAGCCTCCTCCCAGAAGACACTCCACCCTAGTCACCCCTGTACCCCTCCAGGACCAGGATGACCACGGTCTTACCTGCCCATCCACCTCACCACCTGGCTTCTCTGGCCTGCAAATCAGAGTTTTACAGCCCTCTCCTCACCTTGAGCTCTAGTCCATCACCAGCTTGGTCCCCACTGCCACCTCCTGGGTTTCTCTGAGGATTGCCCTGCCCCATTCTCTGCACACCCCAGAGGTATATTCAACTTGGACATATTCCTTGCACAGCACAGGGCAGACTCCCTTTCTAACAAGATGTCCCCAGCGCTCTCAAACAGGATGCTGACAAGACAGAACCGCAGGAATCCAGAGGTGTCAAGGGAGAGGGTATCCTAGGGACACAGGGGAGGCTCCAAACCTAGAGGACCAAGAGGGGTTAGGCCTGCAGGCACCATTGAATCAGGGGCTGTGGATCTGGGTACTCCAAGGAATTGTGATTGGTTCAAGCCCAAGAGATTAACTAGTTAGGAGCTCATGTAAGGAGGTGAGCGTGGTGGCCCACAGGTGTGATCCCAGGAGGATGGTTGAGATCTGGATTACATAGCAAGATCCTGGTTCAAAACAAAAATCAAAGAGCAAGGCTTAGCCAGGCGATGGTGGTGCACACCTTTAATCCCAGCTCTTGGGAGGCAGAGGCAGGCGAATCTCTGTGAGTTTGAGGCCAGCCTGATCTACAAATGAGTCCACGACAGTCAGGGCTACACAGAAAAACCCTGTCTCAAAAAAACAAACAGAAAAAAAAAAAAAGGCAGGGCTTTCTCGATTTCTCAGCCTCGCAGATTCTGAGAGAATGTATTGCTAGTATCTCTCTACCCTGGAATCTGAAGAGAAAGTTCCGCCTCAAAAAGAGGATGATAGATAACATGATCTAGATCTGCATCAAGGATGTTCTAGAAGCGGAAAGCTCTTTAAATGTGAACTTTCCAAATGTAACTGAAAATAATAGATGTGTTAGAGTAACCACAGAACAAGACAGTGTATTATCCTACAGCCAGTGTTAGCAAATAGTTTTGGCTTCTGAGTTTATTTTCCAATTGCTGGTGAAGTCGGATTGTAAGCTGATTTTGTGCGTTATTGCCTTACTCGATTTGGGTATCCCTGCATTTGCAGAACCCTGAGACTTTCCTATGTTACAACCATCTGGAGTTATCTACAAAGCCTAGTTTGTGCCTCATGCCACAGTTCTCAGTGTCTCCAGAAGAGGGCATACCAGACCAGGGAGGAGACTGTGGAGCACCCCACTGGGCCTCCTGCCCAGGTGCAAGGCTAACTGGGGCTCCCCTAAGCTACCTGACTCTTATGTGGTGACATTGAGCCCAGGCTATGTAGGGACCTCACGGGGTTGTAGTAGAAACCCCTAGGGTGAGCAAGCATAAACGGGGTGAACCAGGATGGGCAGACCCTCTACATGAGACCATGGCAGGTAATTGCACTCTAAGCCTCAGTTTTCCCCATGGAAAGAAAGGGCAGGACTACCCAGATTCTGAGCTGGAGGCAGAACCAGGGCTGCTGGAGCTCTAAACTTAACCAGTGTGTGAACTGTGACCTTTGCCCTCCTCTTTGCTTGGAGGAGGGGCGGGAGGGTGATGTAGACCAGCAGTCCAAGATGGGAAGGAAGTAAACCTGGGGACCCTTTAGGGGAGAGTTGTGACCAAGAGCTTGCAGTTTCCATTGTAGCTATAGAAACATGGATATGAGGCGTGAGTGTGTGAGCGTGGATGTTGTACACACGGAATGTGTTGTAGAGTGCTGTCCTGCCAGCCTGACGCCAGCATCTTCATCAGAACAGCTGTAACTGATTACAAGAGCCTCCCAAGATCAGGCTTGACTGTTGATTCCTCCATAGAAGAAGGGATAGAGAGGGTCATTGGTCTCTCTGGCCATTTATTTGTATGCAGTTATACCCTAACTGCACATAGCCCCCTGGGTTGCGGAGGTACTACTGTATACAGAATATGGCAGGTTGACTGGGGGAGGGGGAATGTTGAGGCGAGAATGTTAGGTGGTGCAACTGCTTTGGGGTCACGTACCCTCCCATAAGTAATCCTTTATCTACATTCTGTACGCAAGTCCAAGAAACACACTGGTTCCCCAAGTCTGACTTTGGAATTATACGTTGGTTCGTCGTTAGTGCACTTACAAGGAGGCGATTGGAGTTTGCTTAAATCTCCCCAGAGAAAGAGCTCACTTGACAGTATGTGTGCTTGTGTGTACTGCATCAGCACATGTATGTGCCTGGGTATTGTGTGAGCACACACATGTGTATTTCCTAACTTTGTCCCCTGAGAAGGGACAAAAGTGCAGACACCTCAAGAGCTACATATAGCATCCATCCCCAGGGTCAGCCCAGGGTACAGGGTGAGTTCCATGCAGGGACTGGGTTGTTGGATCATGTCTCAGATAAACAAGATGCAGTGTTGGCCTCCACACCAGCCCCTGATGGCCCTTAGCCTCTACTCATAAGGCTGTGTTCCATGTGTGACAGTACTCGATTGAAGAAGAGTCAGCCCCGGCACTGTGCGCACGCCTGAGCTACACACTTGACAAGCAGGGCCCTCCCTCTCTTGGAGAGTCTCTCATTAGGAGGATGTGCCTCAGGGAGCATGGAATCTGCCTCAGTCAGAAGAGTGCAGTTGTCCCCAGCCCTAGCTACCCCTACCTGGGAACCAGAAATCTGATGTCATGGGGATCAAGGACTCACAGAAATTGCTTATTCTGTGGGTGCCCATGGGAGGAGGAGGTCCTTACCTGTCTCAACACAGTTTCCCTCCAGCACTGGGGACCCCGTCTCCTCATCTTCATCCAACCAGACGGATGGCAGCAGAAGAGTAGCCCTGAAGGGATGCATCTGCCCTCCACCATGGACAAGGCTGACAAATGTCTCCAACAGAGTCCCATTGATAACAGGTGCCCCTGATGGGATGATGCCAGGGTATTTCTCCTCTTTGGGGTTGCCTCCAGACCTACAACTGCCATCTAATCACAAAGAGCCTTTGGACAAATGCATTACATTCACAATAGCATCTGGCTCTGGCCAGCAGTCTTGGAGAGTATGAAGACAAGGGAATACCAAAGAAGAAAAAATATGAGCATTTGGAAACCCCATTACAGCTCTGCTGTTGGTCAGGTATTTAAACCAGATGTAGGGAGACAAAAGTAATCCAGTGACTTATGGCAACCTGGACGGGGCATTAGAAGACAAGATGTAACTTGTCATCATGGATTCTGGTGTAATGTCATCTCATGGTGGTCTGAGAGATGGTCACATTAGACATGCCTTCCAGACCCCAAACTTGCTGTCCTGACCTATGTGTGGAAATGTGTTACTCCACTCCCTAGCCTCACTTCCCGCCCTGCTTTGTAATTTCATCATGGAGTGCAGAGTTCACCTTCTGGCCTCGGGGGCTCTGTCTGAGTTCTTGGTGCTCTGTGTGGACTTGTGGAGCTTTGTTTTTCTTTCAACATGGTTTGTCAACACCCCATGTGTTTCGATGTGTTGTGTCTTCATTTCGCGTATCTCTCTGTCTTTCTAGCTTTACCTGTGATTTCTTCTTTGGCCCACTGATTAAGACTGTCTGTAATGGCTGGGCAGTGGTAGCACACGTCTTTGATCTCAGCACTCAGGAGGCAGAGGCAGGTGAATCTCTGTGAGTTCAAGGCCAGCCTGGTCTATAAAGCAAGTTCCAGGACAGCTAAAGCTACATAGAGAGACCCTGTCACCAAAAATAAAAAAATAAAAATAAAATAAAATAAAAAGCCATAGACCTTTTTTTTCTTTTTGGTTTTTTGAGACAGATTTTCTCTATGTAGCCCTGGCTGTCCTGGAACTTGCTCTGTAAACCAGGCTGACCTCAAATACATAGAGTTCTTCCTGACTCTGCCTCCCAAGTGCTGAGATTAAAGGTGTGGGTCACCATACCTGATTTAATTAATGCCCCAAATCTTAATCCCCTTGCACACACAGTGGTCCATTATTCATTTCTAGCATCATCCCAGTGTGCCCAAAGAGGATGCATCTTAGAGGTTCTTTCTCAGGCTACACAGTGACACAGGTTTCTCCTCTCTAGGACTATCACTGACCCGAACAAAGTTAGAGTACAGTATCTCAAGTAGTACCTTTATTACCATGACCACCTGCTTTGTGTGGGCCAGCTCATCACACACTCTGAGTTCTATACTGTTCAGGATCTGGCAGACATCACCCTGCTGGAACTCAAGGACCCTGTGAATATTTCCGGCTATGTCTCCCTAGCTCCTTCCCTGCTGCCTCATAGACCTCCCCTCAGGGACACTGTGCTGGGTGATAGGCCAGGTGACATTGCCAATGATGGTATGTGGCAGGGACAGCTGAGGGCTAGACAGGCGAGGGCCTGGTCATGCCACATCCTCAGCACTGGGGGTTTCCTTCCAACAAGTTGACTTGGGGAGTAGAAATCTGAAGACCTAGGAAGTGGGAAGGTATCAGAACAGAGCTTTCAAGTCCCATAAGCCAGGATACCCCGGGGTAGCTAGGACAAGCCATTTGGTACCTGAAGTCTTAGTCTCTCCATGTCTGAAGAGGCTACAGTCAATTTGTGTTGTAGGAATCGGGTTGAGGAAGAGAGAGACAGGGCTTATCAACACTGTCACACACCTGAAGAAAGAAGCTGGCCTCAACTGTGCGAAGACCAGCATTTCATGGGCTGTCACCCAGGCCACAAATGTGGTGTGGGTGTGGACAGGGCCCTTGGGTGCCTCCAGCACCAGTTTCTCTTCTCTCAAGTGCTCTTGCTGCTGCTGCTTCCTCTTCTTGCTCTCCTCCTCCTCCTCCTCCTCCTCCTCCTCCTCCTCCTTCTTTTATTTATTTTATATATTTTTTTATTTTTATGACAAGTCAGAGCAGAACTTTAGGGACTGGGCTGTGAGCAGGCCCTGGCTATGGACCTCAGGATTCTGGGATCCTTGGGACAGGATCCAAGCTCCCCATACACAGAGGTCAGGGGGAACGGTGTCCAGGGCCAGGGCTCCACTGAACTTTTCTACCCAACCTAGGCCGGAGCCAGCCATGCTAAGGGCAGATGATGGCCTTTGACCCTGCCCTCCACCAACCAGATGGCTCTCTGATGACCCCCAGGACTGTCCTCCTTCTCTGATTAAGGTCAGAAATCCAGGTCCAGCCTGGAGGAAGAAACCAGGTTGGCAGAGCCTAGTGCAGCAGGCCTGGTTCAAGGAGACACTCACCAGCACGATTATCCCCAGAGAACAGGGTTAGCTGAGCCCACCCCAGCCCCCTGGGACCCTGCCCACCATGACGACCTTTCTTTCACCCACAGTTAGACTGCCACTGCCATTTCCCTAAGGAAGGTGCAAGTTCCCATTGTGGAGACCACCTTTGTGATTTGAAGTGTCACAAAGGTCTCAACACAGGGGACAATGTTCATATTGTCCATGATGACATGCTGTGTGCTGGGAGTGAAAAACACGACTCCTGAGAGGTGATCCCCTGTCCCCTCATGGTCCTGCCACCTCTACCAAGCCTTAACAAGAGTACTGACCCCTGTTCTCTCTAGGGTGACTCCAGAAGACTTTTGGTCTGCACATAAAAGATACCTAGCTGCAGGTAGATGTGATCAGCTGGACTGATGGCTGTGCACAGTCAACAGACCTGGCATCTACACTCAGGTCACACATTACTTGGACTGGACCCACCACTATGTCCCCCAAGGACTCCTGAATCACTTCCAGGGTCAGGGAAGAACCAGATGCCTGCTGTTCCCAACACACTGCTTCCTGCCCAGGCGGCATCCTTGCCTTCCTGTCGTTCCACCTTCCCTGTCCTTCTGCTCCCCATCACCATCCCTGACCACTCCTGACCCTGCCACCCAGGCACCTACAGTGTGCAGTCAGCCGCCTTCAATGGCTCATTAAAGTGCGTGAAAGTAGCCATGGATTTTGCTGTATTGCTACTTGAGGTTCTCAGGTGATTGCTGTTACTGTGCACATAGGTGTACTGTGTCTGGAACCTCCTCCCAAGGGACATGGCTGGGATCTTGGGGTGCTGGATCTCCATTTGTCTAGACAACAGAAAACTGCCCCCTTGGGGAAATGTCAGAAAAGTGACAAGTGCTTGTCCTTGCTGTTGTTGATACTGACTGTCCCTCGTCATTTCTGTGTGTGTGTGCTTTCGTGCGTTAGAAGTCAACCTTAGGTATCTTTTTTTCTTTCTTTCCTTTCTTTCTTTTTTTGTGGTTTTTTTGTTGTTGTTGTTTTTGTTTTTGTTTTTTTTGTTTTCGAGACAGGGTTTCTCTGTGTAGTTTTGGTGCCTGTCAGGAACTCGTTCTGTAGACCAGGCTGGCCTTGAACTCACAGAGATCTGCCTGGCTCTGCCTCCTGAGTGCTGGGATTAAAGGCGTGCACCACCGCTGCCTGGCTTGTGTCATTTTTTTAAACAAGGTCTCTTGCCTGGGGCTTGCTCAGTTAGCCTAGACTAGCTCATCCATGTGCCCAAAGGTCTCCATTTCCCAGCCACAGGATCACAGGTGTGCCCCCGTGCTCAGCTTTTATGTGGATTCTTGAAAGCCAAGTTCAGGTTCTCACTCTTACAAGACACACACTCTGCCAGCCGCGCCATCCCCCGGCCCTGCTGTGGTCCAATGGAGGCTTTACTGACACTGAGGAAATATCACGTGGGACACACACACCCTGACTGCCGGAATTTCATACCCAAAGGACCATGTCCTCATGCTTGTCTCACCTGATGTCACACATGTACCAGTTGTCCCCTGTTTCCCAATGCTTCTTTATTAGATTTTTTTTTTAAGATCCAGTCTCACTGTGTAGCCCAAGCTGACAACCAACTCATGATCATCCTGCTTCAGCTTCCCGAGTGCAGGGACCACAGATCCACACCACATCCAGCAGTGCTGGGACCACAGATGTGCACCACATCTAGCAGTACAGGGACCACAGATGCACACTACATCCAGCAGTACAGGGACCACAGATGCACACCACATCCAGCAGTACAGGGACCACAGATGCACACCACATCCAGCAGTGCTGGGACCACAGATGCGCACCACATCCAGCAGTGCTGGGATCACAGATGTGCACCACATCCAGCAGTACAGGGACCACAGATCCACACCACATCCAGCAGTGCTGGGACCACAGATCCACACCACATCCAGCAGTGCTGGGATCACAGGTGTGCACCACATCCAATATCTTTTTTTTTTAATTTTATTTTATGTGCATTGGTGCCTTGCCTGCATGTATGTCTATGTGATGGTGTCAGATCTTGGAGTTACAGACAGTTGTTAGCTACTATGTGGGTGCTGGGAATTGAACCCAGGTCCTCTGGAAAAGCAGTCAGTACTCTTAACTGCCAAGCCATCTGTCCAGCCCATCACACCCAGCATCTTTATTAGACATTTTTGGGGCTTCCTGGCTTACATCCTTATAAATAACGTCAGGATTGCTCGAGATCCTAGGGCTGCTCAAGTCTGAGGCTGCCCCCTGCTGGCAGGTCTCCAGTGAAGTCTATGACAATGCCACTCTGTCGATAGAGAGGTGGTTTCTGGATTGGCCAGCACTGGATTCACATGTGAGACTGTATGACCCAGGACAGCTTGGCCACACTGCTGCCATGACCAACTTAATAAAAACCAGCTAAAAAGTAGGCCTGAGTTTCGGTTTATTGGCAGGCAGCACCCGGATCCAGGAAAAAGCCATAAACTGACACCACCCAGGGAAGGGCCAATATCTAAGGGGAAGTACCTGACATTCCAAACATTCTAACCATTAGATAAGATCAACACATGTCCCTGAGCCCAGCACACACCTATTCCCCTTTTGCCAAGATAACCCTAGACAAATGTCAGCCAATCAGGGTCCTGAACCCTGGAAATCCCCTCACCCTCAACCTCTACCATGATAAAAAAAAAAAAAAAAAAAAAAAAAAAAAACCTACCCCCCTAAAAAAAGGGGGACTGGAGAGATAGCTCAGCAGTTAAGAGCACCAGTTGCTCTTCCAGAAAACCTGGGTTCAATTCCCAGCACCCACATGGCAGCTCACAACTGTCTGTAAGTCCAGTTCCAGGGGCCCTGACACCAGTGGCT
This sequence comes from Peromyscus eremicus, assembly GCF_949786415.1. Lineage (NCBI taxonomy): Eukaryota > Metazoa > Chordata > Mammalia > Rodentia > Cricetidae > Peromyscus > Peromyscus eremicus. The sequence continues at coordinate 18,115,793 of NC_081423.1, forward strand.
AAATACCAATGCACATAAAATAAAGTTAAATTTAAAAAATATTAAAAAAAAAACTTATCCCACCTGTAGGGGACCCACTCCCACCTTTTACAGGGTTTCTATGAGGAGAAGAGAGACATAAGGTATTAGTAGACAGAAAGACAGGATAGCTTTGGGAGGACCTGGATCAAAATCCACCTGCCCCTTCTATCTCTTCAAAAGAGCTTTTTTTTTTTTTTTGGTTTTTTCAAGACAGGACTGTAGCCCAGGCAGGCCTCGAACTCACAGAGATCTGCCTGCCTCTACCTCCCGAGTGCTGGGATTCACCGCTCGGCTCTAAAGGGCTTTTTATAGGAATACCAAGGGGTGGGGCAAAAGACCTCCCGCTTGCTAGGTCAAAGCGTACCACACAGCCAAGTGCAGACCCCTCCAAACACCTGGTAATCATGCACATGGTCAATCCATCCCCTTATGCAGCCCTGCTGGGTAAAGCAAGCTCAGATCTCACTGAGGAACCTCTGTGGGCTCCCACACCCACCCAGTCTCGGGGCTGTCTGCTCTTACTACTGCGTTGGACAGACAGAGAGTCCAAGCTTGAGCTTGAAATAAAGGCTCTTTGCTTTTCTATATGGGATTTGGTCTCTGTGGTGGTCTTTGGGGGTTCCCCGAGATCTGGGCATAACAAGACAACATGAATTGTGCCTCCATAATGAGGCATATACATACTACAGCATATGCAGTGGTATTTGCCAAGATAGGATGAACACATCATTGGCCTCTTCAAAAAGTAGCTCAATTTTTAAACCAGTTTAACAGCACAGCTTCCCTTGCTGTTTCTGTACACTGAGGTTCCTTCCTCTCCTGTGCTCTTAACATGGGAGGGGGCTGCAATTAGAGACAGAAGATTTCAGTTTTGTGGCAGTATTCTCTCTCTCCCCTCTCTCTCTCATCTCTCTGGCTCTCTGAAACTACTTCTATGGAGCCAACATCTGTCCCCAACTAACAAACGACCTCACAGCCAGCCAAAGGGTAGAGTTAGAGGCTTCCAGGAGTCTGCTGTTCACTATACAGGAAGAGTCTCCTCCTGTGTGTGCTGGTTTGGATGAGAATGGCCTCTCTCTCTCTCTCTCTCTCTCTCTCTCTCTCTCTCTCTCTCTCTCTCTCTCTCTCTCTCTCTTTCTACCTGTTGCCTGTAGATCAGGATGTAAAGCTCTCAACTACTGCTCATCACCATGGTCTTCTTTGTGCCATAGTGCTCATGGACTAACCCTCTAAACCTGTAATCAAGCTGGGCAGTGGTGGTACACACCTTTAATCCCAGCACTCAGGAGGCAGAGGCTGCAAGGCCAGCCTGGGCTACAGAGTGAGTTCCAAGATGGCCAGGGCTACACAGAGAACCCTGTCTTGGAAAAAAAAAAAAAACCCTGTAAGCAGGCCCCCAATTAAATGCTTTATTTTATGAGTGCCTTGGTCATGATGTCTCTTCACAGCAATAGAACAGTGACTTAGGTTCCTGAGGAGGACCTGGGTTGACTCTACATAGCCAGCCTGCCTACTCTGACAGCTCTGTGTGCACATCCTTAACACCCTGCAACTCCCAATCATGTGAAGAGGATGCCTTCGCTCATATCCTCTTCTCCATGGATTGTCACTGTCCATGTCCGGGGGGGGGGGGGGGGGACAACTTTCTGAGAATTCTGCCATATAGTGTGTGTGATGGGCTCAGAGAGAACAAAGGTTAGGCCCTAAAAACCTGGAGCTCCAAGTATGAGGTCCACAGACAGGCTGGGTTAGGGGCACAGGGCAGGCACTACGCTGGCTTTCATCTCTGTGCGTGTCAGAGAGATACATCTCAGCCCAGCAATCATTTACAGACACATGCTCAACGCTCCTGGTTGGGATCAAAGGGCAGCCAAGGCCAGTGAGCAGCCTGGAGGAGGGCACAGCTCCAGCCTCAGTCTTGTACAGAATCCCGGAGACAGAAAGACCAGGGCCCTAAGAGCAAGTTACCACTGTGGTCCACAGCAAACTTATTTAGTCCATGACCCTGGGAGACCCCAGTAGTTGGGATGGGGTAACCAAAGCCAGGTTGTGACCTCCCTCTGTCCTTCCATCTGGTGAGGACAAAGGCCACACTTGTCACTGGTTGTTGAGGGAATGCACGGATGCACAGATGGAATTTCTTCCTCCACAGCAGACCTGGAATCCAGAGTGTCAAGAACTTGGTGAGAAACTAAGTGAGAAAGTGAAGAGGAAACCAGGTCCCTAATATTAGAGGCAAATGGAAGTGGGACAGGGGAGGGCCCTAAAGGGAACCTGCAATGGCTCTAGGGTTCAGGATTTGGGGAGATACGTTACATGAAGGATACATCCCTAAAACTGGGTGACATCAGGTTCCTGGACCAGATGGGATGGCCTGTGGGGACACATCTGTACTAGGATGAGCTGACAGCTCCTACCTCCCCAAATAGCCCCTCCTTAGATCTGCACCTAAGGGAGCCAGTGCTCTGACTGTCTTCCAGAGTGGGCTCATGCATCACCAGATCAAACATTTAGTGTGCATTCTTTTTTTTTTAAGATGTATTTTATTTTTAATGATGTGGGGAGAGCCTTACGTGCGCTCATGAGTGCAGATGCTCACAGAGGCCAGAAGAGAGCATTAGATGCCCTGGAGCTGGAATTACAGCCGTTGTAAACCACCCATACTTGCTTGGGTTGTCTACAAAAGCAGTGCATACTCTCAACTGCTGAGTCAGCCCTCCAGCACCTACTGTGCAATCCTGAGCCTTGGCTGTGGGTCAGGCAGGCCCGAAACAGCCACATCCTGCCCTATGATGTCATGTATAGGAGGAGGACTGAACAATTCTCCCCAGCCTCAGTTCCCCAACACCTAGAGGGGATCGCTGATCTAGAGGGTATCAGTGGAACCCTCCAACCCTGACCTGAGATTTGGAACTGAGGAAAGTCCTATACTCCGCATTCTGGCCACACCCTTGGTCGTTAGGCCCCAGCCAGACAGGAAGTCTTGCTCGGGCAGCTAGAGACTTGACCCCTCTGACCTGAGGTGGAGTAGGAAGACCCAGGGCTGGATGTGGGAACACGGACACTGAGGAAGGTGTTTTTTAGAACTTTCTGAGGAGCCCCTGAAGCTGGACTCCCAGATGTGGGTGAGTGTGTCTTACAGGAACCAGGAAGGCTGCCTGGAGGGGGCATTGCCCCCTTCCCACACAGGGGAAAAGAAACTCAGGTTTCAGCGAGGACCACTCTGTCCAGCCTATCTCACTGTGTTCTGCCTCTGAGCTGGTCCCTGGCACTCTGGGCTGCAGACAAATGGAGGTAAGAGCTCTTCCCCACCATATGCAGCAGGATTGGGGGGAGCTGTCAGTGGACCTCACCTGTCCTTCCTCCCAGCTTACAGCAGATACAAGGTCCAGGGCTGGCCTGGTGGTCTTGTCCCCACAATAGACAGACTCCACAGCTCTCTGGCCCAAACTGAGAATGACTAGACCCTTCAGAACTTTCAGATCCCTTCTTCTATTTACCTCTATCCCCCCACTCTGTACAACGAAATCAGTTCTCCATAGAACGTTTAAATGTTTAGAAGACTTTGATTCGAGACATATATTATGTAGAACTTAGGAAGCAATTAAAAAACAAAATAAAAAACATTTGCACATTCACCAAAAAGGATATGCAAATAGGAAATATGGACATGTGGTGAAATGTACACTGTTAGCCTCGACAAAAATGCTAATTAGGAACGGGGAGAGCAGAGCTGGGGGTGTGGCGCAGTTAGTAGAGTGCCTGTCTAACACGCAGGAGGCGCTGGGTCGGACTCCCCAGGCCAGAATAAACTGAATGCGATTGTGTTGATTTTCAACTTAACAGAATCAGCTGAGAGAAGGGCCTCTGGGCATTCCAGGAGGGATTATCTTGTTACATTGGTTTAGGTGGAAGACCTATGGACTGTAGGAGGCACCGTTCTCTGTCCGGGCTCCTGAACTGTATAAAAAGAGCTGAGCAGCATGCATTCGTTGCTCTGCTCCTGAACTGTGACTATCACGTGATTACTTGCTTCATGCCCCTGCCTCCATGCCTTCCCCACGGTGACCGAGTATACCTTGAGCTGGGAACCAGAACAAACACTCCACCCTTAAGTTGCTCCTGTTAAGGTGTTTCTATCAAAGCAGCAGTAAAAATGAAACTAAGAAATCTGGAATGGTGGCGCAAATCTATAATCCCAGGCAGGAGGTTCAGGGGTTCAAGGCCAACCTGGGCTTCATGAGGCTCTATCTCCAAAGAAAGAAAGGACACAGAGCTAGCCATGGTGACTTAATGTTTGTAAGCCTAGCACCTCGGAGACTGAGGCAGACAGATCACCGCAAGTTTGAAGCCATCCTCGTCTACAGAAAGAAACCCTGTCACAAATAAAACCTGGGAAGAGACTCCGAACAACCCCTAGAATTCCTGAAGCCAAGGAGGTGGTGGATACCAAGAACTGAGGAGAACTCCAGCCCTGGCCACAGCCAACAGGTGGTAATCACGGTCCTGGATTTGGGAGCCTTGGATCCATGCAACATTCTGTGTGAGTCCACAATTGCAGTTGGTGTTCCTCCAAGAGAAAACATGTGTTCACACAAAACACAAACTGTTAAAAGCAGTGTTACTCCTAAGATCCCTAATTGGTAACAGCCCAAATGTCCACCAACCTGTACCCAGACGAGTAAGTCCTGTGGATTCCTTCAGCGGACTGTATCAGCCACAGGGAAGAGCCAGGACACTTAGGTCACGTGCATGTGCTCAGAAGCAGTAAGCAGAAGAGACCTGGGCCTGGAGGCACAGGCTTGCCATCTCAGCCACCTGGCAGGCTGAGGCAGGAGGATGGTCATGTGAGTTCAAAGGTGGCGTGGCCAACTTAACAAGCCTGTCTCAGAATGTCAAAAAGGACTGGAGACGTAGCCTAGTGGTAGAGTGTTTGCCCAATACCTGCAAGACCCTAGAGTGGACCAGTGGATTGAATCCTGCTGGACAGGCCTAGGGGCCTCCACAGGCTGAGGAAGGTGGTCACTCCCCAGGAAACAATCTGGCCTCCTGCCAATAATCTGGCCTTCTGCCAATCAGGAGCTGCAGAGTGTGCATCAGGCCGAGTGCAATAGATTGATATGATCCACTTCTCTCGGGGTCCTGAGTGCTTCACAGGTACGTCTGCGTTACTAAACTCCTAGCCTGTGTGGTCCTGTAGGACTGTAGGAGGTGGGAGGCGTGCCAGGAGTCTGGGTGGGTATGCATGTCACCTGGCACCCCCTGTTTTCATGTAGAAAGGTCCCAGGTCCCCAAACCCTGCTTCCCACCACTGCCCTCTCTGTCCCATCCCAGACCCAGTGCAGTCTGAGTATATGCTGGGCAATCCACCTTCATTCTGCCAGCGACCCGTAAAATAGCAAATAAAAGCCAGTGAAAAGAGTGGACACCCTCCTGCAAGAACTTTGGCATGGGAATTTGAGGCCAGCCTGGGCCACATAGATCTCCCTTGTCCAAAAGAAACAGAAACAAAACGACCCTGAAAGGAGTGGGAAAGGCCGCTTTCTACCTGCTGAACCCAAACATTCCCGCACCAGAAGGTGTTGGCCTTCTGCCTATGACCAGGCCCCTTGCACACCTCGCAGGCAGGCACCCCAAGTCACAGTATCCTCTTCACGGCCTGCAGCACTACCTGCAGGCCCTCTAAATGAACAGCAAAGAGCGCTTTCCAAGGATTTGCTCTGCAGCCCCCTGGAAGCTTGTCCAGCTCTTTGCTTTCGGCAAATACCCAACACCTTTGCTCTTCCCCTTAAAGCCATCTCCAGGCTACTCCCGGCAGAGATAGATGTGCAGGGGTGTCAGGGTTCACCCTCCCCAGTGGCCTCCCTCAGTCCCAGTCGTGGAGGTCCTGAAGTGTGGGACAGAGAAGGTACAATGATCCTGGGGTGGGCCTCTGCTCGAGAACACAGGCAGGTGATTGTTGTTTGGCGATATTAGGGCCTTGGAGGTGGTTGGTTGGCAATATTAGGGGCCTGCAGCTGGCCACAGGACTGGCTGATTCCCAGTCACCTTTGAGTACAGCCCACCCCCACTGCCTTGCTCAGTAAGATACCGAAAGGTGTATGCGGCGGGGACAGGACCACCCCTTGCAATCCTCCATCCTTCTCATCCCTCAAGTGAACCCTGACTGGAGCTCTTCTCAGGCCCCTGCAGCTTTTATTACTCTCTCTTGGTTTGGGTTTAGTCCCATCCAGGCCACCACCCTGTCCCTCCTGTCCCCTACATACTATGGAGCTGACGCTCAGTTCACTGTCCCATGCCTGTGGGCATCCTCCTTGGGAAACTCAGAATCTGCCCTAGATGAGACTAGTTGCTGCCAGCCCCATCCTGGCCTGCTGACCTCTCATCAGGCTGCTTGGACATCTTCTTGCTGGGCCTAGGGCTCTGGCTGAGGGGTGCTGAGGCAGGCGTTTATTTTCCAGCCCCGTCTTCCTCAGGTGACCTTATCCATACGGTTTGAGTACCCAAGTCTACAATGTCCTAGCATAGAATGAACATGGTGATGAAGAATGAAGACTTTCTGTGAGTCACTCAAGCACATTGTGCCATTGGTACTGGCTAAAGTCCTTTGTCATGCTGAAGATGTCCCCTGGCCCCCAACTCTTTGTGCACAGTGCAGCCACATGTTGACTCCAAGTACATTTGGGATGCCAAGATATTGAGCCCCAACGGTGACTCTCTAGATACCCGTCCAGGACAAGGACAACAGAGCATAGACAGGTTTAGCAGCACGGGTAGATAGTTCTGCTAACATATGGTAAACAACACCTGTAGGCATCGTTTCCAGAGAAAAGGAGATGTAAACTTACACAAAATGCTGAACTTGAATGGGCGCAAGACCTTTATTAAGACCAGCCAAAGTTCTGCAGGCATGCACAGCAAATCCCCACTCTTCTCCCCTTCCATCAGGCTGAGAGCAGCCACCCCTGGTGGCCACCCTCCCTGCTTTCTTCCCTGGGTCAGGGATGTCCAGACACCCAGAAGGCCAGAGGACTGGACAGGTTCAGAAGACCGCGCGCACTTGCACAAGGCTGAAGCAGTGGGTGCTGGGAGAGGTTAGCTGACTCATCTGCTGACCAGCATGAGGCCAGCAGCTGGGCTCAGGAGAACCTCTGCATCTGCCGTGTGATCCAGGGCAGGAAGGACTGCACACGTGCGTAGACCCCAGGGATGTCCCTCAGGGCACAGCCATAGCCCCAGCTCACCACTCCCACCAAGTTCCAGGAGCCTGCCACCCTGCAGACCAGGGGACCACCTGAGTCACCCTAGAAGAGGAAGAAACATCATTCGGTATTGTCCTTGAAGTGGGAACGGGGACAGGAAGGAGGAGGTCGATGGGACTCACATAGCAGGCCCCACGGCCTTCGCTGCCGGCACACAGCATGTCGCCTTGGATGAACTTGTGGCCCTGGTAGTGGTGCCTGGTGGCATTGTGGTACAGCTGCTCACAGAGGGCATTGTCCACTATCTTCACCCGAACCTGCTGCAGGCGGTAGGGAGGGGGCAGCGACGCTGTAGAGAGAGGAAGCGGGGCTGGTGATGCCTAGCTCCCACCTGTCCACTCCCCTGCCACTCATCCCAGGAGCTGAGAAAAGCTCCATCCCTATCCGAATCCATGCCTAGAACAGTGTGTGTAGGAGACACCAATCTGCAAGGTCCATGTCCAACTCTGACATCTAGGAGGCTAAAGATGGATTCTGTCTGCTTATAGGGGCTGGCAAGATGGCTCCATAGGTAGAAGTACTTGCACTTGCTGCCAATTCTGAAGACCTGAGTTCAATCCCAGGGACTTACAGAAGGAAAGAACACCCCTGCAAGTTGTCTCCTGACCTCCACATGAATGCCATGACACACATGCCCCCCAAATACATAAATAATGTAACAAAAATCTATCTGCCTGTACTTCAAGAACCAAAGAGAGTTGAACCAGATGTTCTAGTATTTCCCAGAAGAAGAGGGAGAGGAGGAGAAAGAGGGGGGGGAGAATGGGGAGATAGGAGGTAGGAGGGCCTTTTCCTCTTAGTCTTGGGTTCTGGGCCTAGCCATGCTATTGGCCTCAGGTACAGAGCTCTGATGAAACAAACATCTAAAGTATCTGGGGAAAACAGTCTGAGATGCTCTGTATTCATCAGTAGATCTCTCTCCCCTTTCTGGATCCTGCTCCTTAGGACCGCAGTGCCACCCACGAGGGATCCTCAGATGACCAGTTTGTTCCCACAGCCCAAATCTTTTCTTGACACATACCATACATGTGGTGCATGCCCCAGCCAGTCACCCAGCATGGGTACTTTGAGGTGAGCACAAGAGACCCAGAGGTCAGCATGACAGGCTTGATGTTAGCTGAGCAGTCCAGAGATTTCTCCAGCCTGAGCAGAGCCACGTCTGAGCCCAAGACACCATGCACATAGTCCTGGTGGATGATGACCTGGCTCACTCTCAGCAGCTCCTTGCCCCCATAGAGGTACACATCCCCAGCGTGGATTCGAAAGGATGCAGGGTCAGCATCTCTCCTGAGGTCAGAAAGAAGCTGTGAGTACATACTCTAGGTACTGTGGGGAGGTTCTCCCGGACAGAATCAACTGAACCCCCATGTTGGCTCGGCCCTTCCGATTTACCCTTCATCCTACCCAGCGCTGGAGGACAAAGGCACTCACTGGTGGATGCAGTGGGCAGCGGTCAGCACCCACTGTGGGTGAATGATGGAGCCCCCACAGATGTGCACCCAGGAGGCCGAGTAGTAGCTGTAGATCCTCAAGCTGACCTGCCACGGCCACTTCCCCTGGGGGGCGTTGTGGCCCCCCACGATGCCCACCAGCACATCCTCAGACAGGGGCGCTGCAAGCAACAGGCAGAGGGTGGGGGAGGGGCGGCGCTCAGCCTGCCACCCACCCTGCAGGAGAGCGGCTCACATGTGTGTCCCAAGGGTCCCGGGGACAGGGCTTTATGGGACCAGTGTAGAAGGAAAGGGTGACATGGGGCGAGGACTCACCTGGGGTTCCAGCAGTGGTGCACCCAACCAAGAAGAGGGTCAGACACAGCAGGCCCAGCATCTGGGGAGACACAGAGAGAGTATATGGAGGGGGCTGGACTGACTTCCATCAGGATGGAGAGGGCTGGAGCCCTTGCATGGATCTGGGAGAAGATGGAAGCACGGAAGGGCGTGGAGGAAGCCAGGCTTGCCCCGGATGGAGAAGACTGGGACCTGGAGCCCCTGGAGGGCATCCGGGAGGGAAGAGGACACTGCCCTTACCATGTCAGGCCTCTTGCTCCCTCTGGCCAAGGCTTCTCGGCCCCTTTATCCTTGAGCCCCAGGAAGTGGGCAGGAGGATTGGCCAGACCGCTGCTTCAAGGAGGGCCTGGAAGGAAGTGGCATTTAACCTCAGGCAGGGACTGTTGGGGACTATGTCCTTCCCTGCGTCCAGGCACCAGAGTAACAGTCACAGGGGTGTCGCTGTCTGCTCAAAGCAGCGTCGTGGGGAAGTTTGGAGGAGGGGGGCTGCAGCCTAGACGGGTGCTAGTCTCAGTTCAGCCCACAGCACAACTTGCACCATGAGGGTCCAGGGAAGATAACCCTCTCCAGCTCTGTAGGTGGCACTCGGACCCGGGTTAACCAGCCCCCCCATGCCAGGCGCATGTAGCCATGCTATTGACAGCTCAGGGAAGCTTCTGTCCAGGACTCCTCCTGGGCCTACCATGTCTAGAACACAGGCCCCAAGTACACGTCTCAAAAACTGCCCTGAGTGGCTGAGAACCTTGCCACTGTAGACACCTGTAGGCAGAGCTTGTGGCGTTGAACCCAGGACCCGTTCTTTGCAGCAGCCGTGGGGGTATGAAGCCCAAGGATCCCGAAGCTTGCCAGCAACCCCCACATTCATCCCGCCCCCAGTAACTCGGTCTTGTGTTTCCTCCACAAATCTTAGTATTAGATGTGCCCTGGAGCCGCGGAAAGTTCTCCCAATTTGTGGTCAGTAATTCTGTGTGTGAGGAAAATGTGGGTGACTTCTCTCTAGTCCAAGATGGTCTCAAGCTCAGTATGTAGCCTAGGATAACCTTGAGCTTCTGATTCTTCTGCCTCTACCTCTCGACCTCCCAGGTACTGGGATTACAGGTGTGCACCACCATGCCTGTTTTTATGCGTCGCTGGGGCCTCAAGCATTTTAGGCAAGTACTCTACCCACTCCCAGCCTCTGGCAGGTCTTTTCTTTTGGTGGGGGGAGGAGTAAGACAGGGTTTCTCTGTGTAGCTCTGGCTATCCTGGGACTTGCTCTGTAGACCAGGCTGGCCTCAAACTTGGAGATCCACCTGCCTCTGCCTCCCGAGTGCTGGGATCAAAGGCGTGCACCACCACCTGGTCCTCTGACAGTTGTTTTACCTACAGTGTTAGCTTTGGTACTTTGGGGAAAGTTCAAGGCCCCATATGGAAAGCCAGGGGGCCTAGCCCCCATACTGACGGTCAGATTCCTAGGTTTGCCAAGCATCAGCCCCTTCACCTGCACTACACAGAAGGATGAGGCTCCTTCGTGTGGGCACACCAGCCCCCTAAGAACCAGGCCAGCCTCCTCTTTTTCAGCCACCATGATACCCTCTTCCAGAAAGGGTCCCACCAGTCATTGGAAACATGTCTCTGCTCTTTTCCCGAGATGACCCGGAAAGCAATGACAGTCCCTACTCAGGACTTGATGTCTCCAAGCTCTAAGACCAGAGTGGGCTTTAGAGTTTGGGGCAGTGCTCCTGAAACAGCATATCCAATCACTCAGGGCTGTCTGCATCTGGGGAGTATGGAGGAAGCAAGGGAGATGCATATCAGGCCGTGTCCTCGCACAGTGAGAGCAAGTCCTGAGTGCTTAAACTAAGTGTACAGAGCGTCTGTGCATGGGGACAGTGTGAGCCCAGGGGCCCCAGGATGGTCAGGATGTTAGCATTTAGGCATCTGTACTGGTCTGCCTTTAGGGTCCTGACAGGATAGACCTCAGCTGCAGCCACTAAGAGCACTCCCTGTGCGCATTTGCTACGTTTCCTTATAAGAAGCGGGCCTTGTACACCTCCTGTCTCTTTCTCTTCCTTTGCTCTCATCCCCAGGAACCGGTCTCTGCTCCCTTTCTCTGCCCTTTCTCCCCCTTCCCCTCAATAAACCTCCTACATGGGCCCTGTTGTATGGTGTGACTCCTTCCTGTCGTTTTTTAAAATGCAACACAGGGTACTTGGGAGAGTAGTGTAAGCCTAGCATCAGGGCGTGGAATGTTTGGCTCTGGGACCCTCACACTGGGGCAAAGAAGCAAAGGGGCGGGGGCTGTGATGTGGGAACCTCAACCTGAAAGGAAGCCTAGCTGTGGAGTAGCCTCAAAACCTGCATGGACCATCAAGACTGGGAACAGCTGGCCAGATGTGGTGGCACACACCTTTAATCCCAGCAGAAAGCAGGAGCATGTGGATCTCTGTGAGTTTAAGGCCAGTCTGGTCTAAATAGTAAGCTCCAGGCTAGCCAAGGCTGCATAGTGAGACCCTGTCTCAAATGACAAAACAAAACCGGACTGGGAAACGGCAAACAAGGGTCCTTTGAGACAAGGGATGCCCATCTGGGCAGTTGCATGGGAGCACAGACAGGAGGTGAGTTCAGGCTTGGGCCCCTTACAGCTCCCAAGAAACCTAGCAAAACCTAGGGAGTGACCTAAGGTTTCACTCAAGGGAAACCATTTCCTGCTTCCTGTGGCCATTGCAAGCCCAGGGTGCCCTATCTGGGTGAGATCACCTGAGGCCCCCGTTGGTGGTCCTGCTGTTGCTGTGAGGCAACAAGACCTGGAGACAGGATACCTGGCCACCCTGATAGAGGCAGGACCAGGCCGCCATGAATGGGCACATCCAGTGATAGGATCAGAGAGAACTAGGGACCACAGGAGTTGGGTCAGGTAGCCGTTAGCTCAGGAGCCACAACCCAGCCAATGAGAGGTCCTGTCCAAGTTCTGGGTTCAGGGATGCCGTTAGGTGAAGGATGTGGTTGCTCGGGGCTGGTGTTGCAAGAGGAGAGTTGGGACAAGGGACTAGTGCTGGGGCATCATTGTCTCCGAGTAAAATGACCCGAGTCCTCAGGACACTTAAACTATAGCTGATTAGAGGCACAGACAAGGTTTTTCCAATGTCCCCAAATATATCCCAGCCTGTGCTCGAGGGGAACATGGATTATTGATAAGCCAGCTCCTAGGTTAAGCACAGTACTTTTTCAAGACCTGAGAAGTTCTCTTGAGTTCTGGGTGATCCAGGGAGAAGGAATTTCTATTGTCCATATGATCAGATTTGCTTAGTCACGTGTGATGTTGGCTGGTTCCCAGCATCCTCAGGGTGAAGTTGAAGGAGCAGGAACAATTTCAGTTGCTGGTGATGGAGCTGTGGTATACAAACAAGCAGCATGTTGGGATACCCCTGACTATCAATGGAGGATGCTGTGATGGACGTTCAGGATGAGCCTTGAGCAAATGGGAAGTTAGACTGCGAGTTGGGGACAGAGCAGGATGTCCCTGGGATTGAGATGAGCTGGGAAGGGGCAAGGTGCTTGGACCATTCTGTCTTGACAGCTCTACCTCAGAAAGCCAGTGCCACTGTATTGACTTGTTTGTCTTCAGGGCCCAGGGCCATACTTGTCCTGTTCTCTTCTCATAGGATCAGGCTCAGAGGCGAGCAGGGGAAAGGTCCAGGGCTGACATTCTCAGTGCTTGGTTCCCAGTCTGTGTCTTCTGATGTGTGTGGCCTTAGAGAAACCATCATCTTCCCCATTCCTAATCTGGGGTGCAGGGACAATCTCAGTGAGTGTGAAACAGTGAGTGTCCCTAGGAAATGTCCCAGGAGTTATTATTGGTCATTATTTTCTGAAAATGAGGTTACCAAGAACATTCCAGAAAGGGCTCTGACACTAATAGAATCCTAAAAGGTTTATTTACCCCAAGATTTCACGAGGGACCAGCCAGTTGTGTATTCATAATAGCACCTGTCAAGGGCATTGGGACACACTGGCGCAGCCCTGAGAATGACCAGGCTTGGCTGAAACATCTCTGTACAGACTGCCGTGGGATTCAATTACGATTTTCTCCATTTAATTTTCTTGTCGTGTACATTTAATTGTCTCATCGTTTAGAGAGCATTTTGCTATTTAAAAAACAACGATGTCAGACTGGGCACAGAGGTCCACGGCAGAGTGCTTGTCCACGTGCACAAGATTCTGGTTTCAGCCCCCAACACTGTAACAGAAAAATAAAACAAACAACACCAACAAGTCACCCCAACATCAGTGGCCATTCATGAAAACTCATCTCCTTCCTTGTAGATAAAGACAGGGCCTGAACCATTTGTGAGAAAAGGCGGGTGTGGAACAGCAACTCCAGCTGTCAGACTTAGAACCCTCTTCTAAGTGGGTGCTCCCCTGGGCACTGCCTTGCAGGCACCAATTCCCCTCACCTCCAGATGCCCCTGCAGAGGACACCACACCTGGGGTTTCCTGGGGTATGAGGAAAAGAACTCAGTTGGGCATGTAGAAGAAGGCATGGCACCCACTAAGACTGATGAGAGTGTCTCCACATACCTGCTACCGCATTTTCTGAGGATGACTGCCAGGGCCTTCCTTGCAGGAGGAAGCTACTATATCATCATCAGCAAGGGCTGTTGAGACAAAAGTACTTCGTAGGGGTCAGAGGGTGGTTACAACAGGAATATCACCAGGGTACCTTCTCCGGGAGCCAGTGCTGTCCTATAAAGGAAGACGAGGTGGGTTTCCCTTCCCACCCCTTCCTCCACCTCCAGAGTCTATTGAGTGTGATCAAGTTTCTGAGCCTCCAGGCAAATGCTACTCAGTGAAACTTAGTGAGAAGTAAACTCTGTATCAGGTGCCAGGGTGGCTACTGAGGCACAAGTCTGAGGCCATCCTGGCCTACACAGTGAGTTTCAGGCCAGTCGAGGTTACAAACAGCAAGATCCTGTCTCAGAGCCAGGCAAGGTAGCCAACGCCTTTAATCCCAGCACTTGGGAGGTAGAGGCAGACGAATCTCTGTGAGTTCGAGGCCAGCCTGGTCTACAGAGTGAGTCCCAGCACAGCCAAGGCTACACAGAGAAACCCTGTCTCAAAAACACAAAACCAAACCAAACAAACAAACAAAAAGATCTTGTCTCAGGGAGTGTGGGGAATGGCAGGTGAGATGGATCTCAGCAGATACAAGAACTGGCTGCTAAACATGACAGCCTGGGTTCCATCCCTGAGACTCACATGGTAGGGAGGGAGCTGACTCCTACAAGATGTCCTCTGGCCCCACGTATACACCCTTCTTACACACACACACACACACACACACACACATACACACACACACACACACACACACACTCTCGCGCACGTGCTCACTTGTGACCACTAGCTTTTGGGCAGAGACTGAGGGAATATTTCTGTAGCCTGATAGGTAAACTGGAAGCACATATGCTTACATGCTCTTCTGAAGGGCAGAAGGACACCTTTAGTATCACTTCTGGCAGCTAGAAGTGCTGGCAAGTATTGGCTTAGTGTCCTATGAGCCACACAAAATACTTCAAGAGACACTGAGTGCCACGGCAGGAATGGGGTATCCAGTGCCACATGGAGCACAGTGGGGCACAGACTTTGGGCTCAAAGAGCCCACTGACCCTGGCTCCCAGAGTGTCACAGGCAAAAGAAGAAAAAGTCACTAGGGTGGCACAGTGGCACAGGAAGGGTCTCAAGCACAGCTGTGGGGAACCAGACTGTACCAGTCAGAGGAGCAGTGCCCATTGCCCCAGCACCCTGGCCACCCCATCCTCTCAGGGGCCTGAGGACCCCCTCCTCACCCCCAGGAAGGGGGAATTACAAGAGAAAGGACTGGGTCAACACAGTTCCGGCATCCTGGGAGCCATAGGACAGCCATAGTCCCGAGACTCCAGATTCTCTCACCCTATGCTCTCTGACCCTGAAGCAATGTCACCCAAGTTGTGTGCTACAGAAAAGCCTTTTTCCTCCACCCTCCCTGTCCTGGGGAGGTGCTGGAAGCACAGGGCAGGTCTTGCTCTTGACGGGCTGTGGGGTGTGTGTGTGTGTGTGTGTGTGTGTGTGTGTGTGTGTGTGTGTGGTACCTTTGAGGACAGTGGCACTGTCCAGAGGCCTGTGGGAGCCATGGGAATCAGGTCTCCCTGGAGTGACCACCTCTCTCCCATTGCTCTGCCCAGCTACAGGCAAGAAAGGGAAAGAAGCCAATTAAAGGCACCTGCTTCCCTTCAGAGGAACAGAGGCCAGGCCTGAGCTACCTTGGGGCCCTGCTCAGCAAGCTGGGAGCCCCTCAGGACCTAAGATCTCCCCTGCAATCCTGATTCCCCCTCCAGACTCAGCAGAGGCCCCGGCAGAGCCTTCTCCATTCCCTCTTGACCCTTGACCCCTTGAAATGAATCTCATCTGAGTTTAGCACTCGCCAGACCCCTCCCATCTCCTACAAGTCACAAAGGTCAGTGCAACTCACTGCCCTACGCACCTGGATGATCTCTGCAGACTACCAACTCCTAGGTGGAGCCTCTGGATGAGAGGACAGTCCTGTCTGAGTCTGAAGTAGATGCTTCCGACCCAATCCACCCTCCTTCTCCTGCTGCTTCCAGTGAAAAGAGTTAGTCAGCCCCTCTGTACCAAGCCCCTCCCCACCATGCACCCTGGGTCAGAACTGCTCTGTGAGGGAGGCTGGGTACCTGGTGGCCCTCACCTTCACCCTGGGCATCAGACAGCTGCCACTGTGCGTAGTTCAAGGCAATAGCCCAAGCCCAGAAGATAACCTTAGTCACACTGGGTAACTGAGTCTACAGGGTCCTGGGGTTAAAAAAATGAGGTACAGGAAGGATGTCAACATTGCAGCAGTCTCCTGGCCCCATGGTGACATTGATGAGGGTCAGAGTATCATTGTCCCAAGGCTGGATATCTGGGATTGTCACCCTGTCTGTCTTTGCACAATGTCACCATATCCAGATTCCAAGATGCTTAGGGATGCTAGGTGCTTGAGAGACAAGAATCAGCCTGATAACTATTCAGGGTGCCTGGGGAACACATGCAGACCTGCCTGAGTCCCACCTTTGGTGAGTTCAGGCCTTGGTTTCCTTGTCTAGAAAACCATTAAAACAGCACCCATAGGTGTTTCCACTAGAGAAAAACAGATTTGTGTTCACACAAAAACTTGAACACGAATGTGCATCACATCTTTATTTAGGAAGCCAGGAAACAGAGCCATGTCCTTCAGTAGCTAGTGCTCAGTGCACTGGGCACCAACACTCCAGAGCCTAAACCCTGGAATTGTGATCAAAGCCGACCCATCCTCAGCTGACCAGCATGAGGCCAGCAGCTGGGCTCAGGAGAACCTCTGCATCTGCCGAGTGATCCAGGGCAGGAAGGACTGCACACGTGCGTAGACCCCAGGGATGTCCCTCAGGGCACAGCCATAGCCCCAGCTCACCACGCCCACCAAGTTCCAGGAGCCTGCCACATTACAGACAAGAGGGCCACCTGAGTCACCCTGTAAGAAAAAGAAGCATTGATGGTTATTGGCCCTGATGTGGGAATGGGGAAAGAGAGGGGGAGGCGGGTGGGACGCACATAGCAGGAGTCTCGGCCTTCACTGCCTGCGCATAACATGTCCTGTAGGATCAGTCTCTGGCCACGATTGTGGTGCCTGGAGGCGTTATGGTACAGCTCCTCACAAAGGTCGTTGTCCACGATCTTCACCTGCACCTGCTGCAGGCGGTAGGGAGGGGGCAGTGATCCTGCGGAGAAGAGAGATGTGGCTGGTGGTGCATAGATTCCCCTCCCCATCCCACAATCGTACTGCTCCACTTGGGAGTAGAGTGGATGGAGGCCTGTCTCGAGCATAGCTCCATCCCTGTCCAAATCCAGCTCCATCTCTGAGCCTCGGCATCCCCCTTCTGGAATGTGTGGATGACAGCCTGAAAGATCCACGTTCACTTACAACTTCTAGGACTTCTGCACATGAATTCTGTCTGCTTGTCTGTCAAGGGCCAAACAAATGAGTTTGTTTTCTGGCATTTTCTCCAAAATGCTTTATTATTAGTTGGAAAATAAGTAGCAACCATTCTGCCTCAGAGTCTTGGGATCCTGGGCCCAACTGTGTCACTGGCCTCGGGTACAGAGACTCCAATGGATGTGCAGAGCAGCTTGGAGGTGCAGCCAGATTAGTCCATGTTTGTCAACAGCTCTATCTCTCCTCTTTGGATCCTGCTCCCAGGACCTTGGTATCACCCACCAGGAGCCCTCAGATGGCAAGTGTGTTCCCACAGCTCAGATCCTTCCCCAATACTCACTGTACATGCTCACTGTGCCCCAGCCGGTCACCCAGCACACATCCTTCTGGGTGACCTCAAGAGACCCAGAGGACAGCTTGACAGGCTTGACATTAGCAGAGGACCGCACAGGTTCCGCCAGCCGGAGCAGAGCCACGTCTGAGCCCAGGCCAGCATCCACATAGTCCTGGTGGACCATGACCTGGCTCACTCTCAGCAGCTCCTTGCCCCCGTAGAGGTACACATCCCCAGCGTGGATCCGAAAGGATGCAGGGTCAGCATCTCTCCTGAGGTCAGAAAGAAGCTGTGAGTACATACTCTAGGTACTGTGGGGAGGTTCTCCCGGACAGAATCAACTGAACCCCCATGTTGGCTCGGCCCTTCCGATTTACCCCTCATCCTACCCAGCGCTGGAGGACAAAGGCACTCACTGGTGGATGCAGTGGGCAGCGGTCAGCACCCACTGTGGGTGAATGATGGAGCCCCCACAGATGTGCACCCAGGAGGCCGAGTAGTAGCTGTAGATCCTCAAGCTGACCTGCCACGGCCACTTCCCCTGGGGGGCGCTGTGGCCCCCCACGATACCCACCAGCACATCCTCAGACAGGGGCGCTGCAAGCAACAGGCAGAGGGTGGGGGAGGGGCGGCGCTCAGCCTGCCACCCACCCTGCAGGAGAGCGGCTCACATGTGTGTCCCAAGGGTCCCGGGGACAGGGCTTTATGGGACCAGTGTAGAAGGAAAGGGTGACATGGAGTGAGGACTCACCTGGGGTTCCAGCAGTGGTGCACCCAACCAAGAAGAGGGTCAGACACAGCGGGCCCAGCATCTGGGGAGAGAAGCACAGGGGAGGGAGTTGGAGGGGCCTGGGAGTAGCCGGGATCAGGATGGAGAGGGCTAGATCATAATTCTGGGTAAGGAGAGGAGCATGGAAGGGCGTGGAGGGGACTGGATTGCCTAGGCTGGGATGGAGAACATTGAAATCCGAAGCCAGTGGAGGCATCTGGGAAAGCAGAGGATGATGCCCTTACCATGCCAAGTCTCCACAGCTTCCTCCTGCTTGGGCCTGTCAGCTCCTTTATCCTCAAGCCCCAGGAAGTGGGCAGGGGGCTTGGCCAGGCCTCTGCTTGGAGGAAGAGCTGGGAGGAAGTGGCAATTGACCTCAAGAAAGATGGGAGGGGGCTGGTGGCCCATGCTCAGGGACCTGAAGTCCTTTGTCACCAAGGTTACATGGGTGTCACCACCTGCCTGCAGTAGCATCACCAGGAATGTCGGGAAGAGGAGGGCTGTGGCTCTGGCTGGTGTCCCAGAAGTGCCAGATATCCCTCCCTGACACAGCCTGTGTTTTGTGGGTGAGGCAATCCCCCATCCATCTAGTGAACTCTGAGACTTGAGTGGAGCAGCTCCCCCATGCCGGGACACATGGCCGTACCCAACACATGTCACAAGGAACTTGAGGCCTAGGGTTCCTCTGTTGGACCTGCGCTGTCCAGCACCACACAGTGCATCCTGCAGAAATTGCCCCAGGGCATTCTGCAAGCATGTCCCTGCTGCTTCAGTGGGCAGCTGAGGCTTAGGAGCCCGGTGCTGGTTAGGGACACCCACAGGACTGTGGCCGCTGTGACAAACTTTACTGTCAAATCCAAGAACAGATGTTGCCTGGAGTCTACAGTGGGCCAAGCCAAGCTCTCCTGTTTGTGGACCAATTAGACAACACGTTTGCCTGAAGTCTTATTCTGACTGCTGGAGTGTTTGGGTGGGCGAAGGGCCCTGCAGCAGTCCCAGGGGACCTCCACACTCAAGGACAGGCCATGTGCTTGCTCCACTCCTGGCTCTACAATGGAATTTGCCCTTCTTGGGTCAAAGAGACCCTAGCTAGCCTGGCTCTGGAAGCTCTGTGCTCCTGGCAGGAACTCACAGATCACCTGGATCCCATCCCCAGCCCAGCACTTCACAGCCAGGGAAGTGTGCCCCATCGAGGCATCTGGCCCCCTCTGTGGGCATTTCTGGTTTGGAGCCTGTGAAGACACCACTGGCACACACTAAGTAGATGATAAGTAGTGATAGGATCAGAAAGAGCCATATGGAGGTGGGGTGCAGCTCTTAGCAAAGGGACCACAGACTGGCCAGCGAGAGGGTCGTAACCAGGTTCTGGTCTCAGGGATGCCGTTAGAAGGATGTGGCTACCCAGGGCTCTGTTGCAAGAAGGGATGTTGGGCAGAAGCTGAGACAAGGGAGCAGCACTGGGCACCGGGGTCTCAGAGCAAAGGGTCTCCCCAGGACAGTGGAAAGGCACAATCCTGTGATTCCTGTGTGCCCCACTGCATCCCAGCCCTAGGGACCGGGAGAATGTGTTAGTGAGAAACTTGGCCCTGAGCAAAGTGCTTCTGAAAGATGTGAAGTGTCAGCTGAGAGATTAGCAGTTAGATAGAACCCTGACAGGATGACAGATAGGGAGGGGAGCACCATAGGAATAAGATAGCCAGAGGGGCTGGAGAGATGGCTCAGTGGTTAAGAGCACTGACTGCTCTTCCAGAGGACCCAGGTTCAATCCCCAGCACCCACCCCAGCTCACAACTGTCTGTCACTCCAAGATCTAACACCCTCATACAGACATACATGCAGGCAAAATACCAATGTACATAAAATAAGAATAAATAAGTTATTTTAAAAAAAACTTTTAAAAAAATCTTTGGAATCTATTAACTTACAACCACAAATGTACTTACTTCCTGTCTCCATGTGTTCGCTCTTCTGAACACGCCCTGTTGATCAAGAGTTAAGTTTGCCTTGTCCAGATACTTCAGCTGAAGTGGTGGTCTCTTTCTTTGAGGCCCGGAACTTATTTCTTTTCTTTTCTTTCTTTTTTTTTTTTAAGTAGAGTTTTTTTTTTAAAGATTTATTTATTTATTATGTATGCCTGAACACCAGAAGAGGGCACGAGATCTCGTTACAGATGGCTGTGAGCCACCATGTGGGTGCTAAGAAAGGCCTCTGAAAGAGCAGCCAGTGCTCTTAACCTCTGAGCCATCTCTCCAGCCCCCGGAACTTATTTCTAACGGGAACCACACCAGACTCTTGAATTTTAAAAGTTATTTACTTATTTATTTTTAAAATGGTATGTATATGAATGTTTTGCCTGCATGTATGTGTTAGGTCTCCAACCCAGCATGAATGGCTGAGGTGCCTATTTAACATATCAAAGCAGATGCTGGCCACCAGGTTCTCCCTGCATCCCTCAGTCCCTACCTGCTACAGGGCCCTGCTGGCTGGTGTACCCCACCCCTTACCCTAAACTTCTTCAGCCCAGGGGCTGGGCTGCCCTTCTCCCAGCTGTCCTTCCCTATATAATCCAACCATTTTGGTTACCTGGTATTTTCTTTGCCCTCTTAGCTGCTGTACCTGGTCCCCTCTCTCCCCTTTCCTTTCCCCTCCCCTCTCCTCATATGGCTCAGGGTCATGTCCACTCTGGATTCTCCCAGATGTCCCTGCCTCTCACTGTGCTCTCCCACATAGCTACAGTAAACTTTCGCCTCCACCACACCTCAGAGCAGTCACATTCTTTCCTTCCCTTCTGTTTCTCGTTCATCACGTTTGTGCTCCACTTGCACGCCAGATGCCCATGGAAGCCAGAAGAGGGGATGAGATGCTCTGGAACTGGAGTTACAGACAGTTGTGAGCTGCCATGTGGGTGCTGGGAATTAAACCTGGGTCCTCTGGAAGAGCAGTCAGTGCTCTTAATTGCTGAGTCAACTCTCCAGCCCTTTGTTTATTTTTTGAGATTCATTTTAAGCTGGTAATCACAATTGGAATGCCTTTAAAAAAATGCTCAAGTGTATGTGTGAACGGGTTTTGGGTCATTTTGGACTACATAAGAGCAATTGTTTCTGTGTCTATTTTTTAAACCTAAAGTCCAAGGATAAAAAAAAAAATTTAAGAAACAAAGCAAATTTTTCTAGGCTTTACCTCTGAGAGGATTGTTACAGGGAGCCCACCAGGATGATGTGACTGTGTCACTCAGATACAGTTTAGAGACAATTGAAAATCTTAATTCAAGCCGGTTGGGATTACACCCTAACCCTAACCCTGAAACTAAATAGCAAGACTAGAAGCTGCTCTCGTAACTGACATGCTCACAGCTGAGAGTAGGTCAGTTAAAAAAAATTAAAAAAAAAAAAAAAAAGCATAAAAGCCAGGCACGGTGGCACATCTCTTTTATCCCAGCACTTGGGAAGCAGAGGCAGGTGGGTCTCTGAGTTTGAGGCCAGTCTGTCCTACAGAGCGAGTTCCAGGACAGGCAGGACACAGAGAAACCCTGTCTCAAAATAAATAAATAAATCTAACGCATGTCTTCTTCCTTCTGCTGTGCCTCTGTGCTTGTTAAGATGTCAAACGAGCTACATGTGAGTTTATTAAAAGAGAAACAGTGACAGCTTAGTTAATGCATGAGCATCACATGGAATTGCTTGCAGTTTCAGAACACTGCATTTGGAAAATAAAAGTCCAACACTCACAGGCAGAATCTTGGTAAGGTGCCTTTATCTTCTTTATTATTAGAGAAAGAGAGAGCAACTGGCAACGTAAGATGCTTTAGGTGGCACAGTGTAATCTAATCCCTATGTCTAGAGCAACAAGATAGACTTGTTTTGTTTTGTTTTGTTGGGAGAGGGGGTGTCTCACGATGGAGCTTTGGCCGGCCTTGAAGCCACTATGCAAACCAGGTTGATCCCAAACGCATAGAGATCCACCTGCCTCTGCCCCCCCCCCCCCCCCAGTGCTGGAATTAAAGGTGTGTACCACACCCAGCTGCAAGATAGTTTTTGGTTTTGTTTTGTTTTTAAATTTTATTTGTTTTTATTTTATGCATATGAGTGTTACGCCTGAATGTAAGTGTACCATGTGTATACAGTACCCCTGGGGACCAGAAGAGGATGTCAGATCCCCTGGAACTGGAGCTATCAATGGCTTTGTTAGGTCCTAGGCAGGCCTCCCTCCAAGATGGCCATGCTGGTGGCAATGTCCTAAACAGAAAGACTCTGATCAGGTCAGCAGGATTGTCCCTGGGTAACAGAAACCCAAGCTCAGCATCCCTCAGGGATCTCCTAAGGTGGCTTCTGTTACCAGGAAAGCCACCTTCCCCTCATCCACGATGATGGTCAACTACCCTGGGCAAAGACACCTAGTCCTGATTAACACAAACAGCCTGCCGCAGATCAAAGCCCCCACGCTAACTCCCAGGCTGTTCTGGCCGTCAAGTCTCCTCCCACCACTCCTGTCCTCTTAAAATCCGAAAGGCTTTCCCTGGGGGCTGCTGTTCTCTGCCCCTGAGAGGCAGCCCAGCAGTTTGATTCCCCAAATAAACTCTTCTTTCTACCCAGGGAGTGGTCTAGTTTGCTGGTTTCTTTGTGCCCTTGATTACAGTTGTGAACCGCCATGTGAGTGCTAGGGACCAAGCAAATATCTCCAGTGCTCTCAACCACTGAGCCATCTCTGCAGCCCCTACCAGATGCTCTTAAAGAAATTGTTTAGCACTACATTGTCAATTTAAGACAAGTTGTATGTTTCATCCGAAAAAGTTGTGTTTTGTTTTCTGATGACTGTGTTTCAGACTTTTGGCTACTTAGGAAATGTCTTAAAGTCAAGGTCTTTTGAAGGGTTGGTTATTGGTGACATCTTTAATTTTGCTTTGGTAAGCAACTGTTTTCAGTTGGCTTTAGTACATTTAATACCCTGTGCATCTGACTAGAAACATGCTTAGCTGTTACTTTATATATTATGCAAAATTTACAGAGTTGTAAATTTCATGCTGTTGCTCAAGGAAGAGTCTGCAGTAGGTCAGAGCCAGCCTGAGCAGTGGGCACAGCTGGCCAGAGCATGCCCTGCTTCCTCTGTTAGAAATAAATTCGGAGCCGGGCGGTGGTGGCGCACGCCTTTAATCCCAGCACTCGGGAGGCAGAGCCAGGTGGATCTCTGTGAGTTCGAGGCCAGCTTGGACTACCAAGTGAGTTCCAGGAAAGGCGCAAAACTACACAGAGAAACCCTGTCTCGAAAAAAAAAAAAGAAAAAAAAAAAAGAAATAAATTCGGGACACAGGGGCCATCGTGCCTACTGGTTTGAGCACATGGGACAAGAAGTACACTTGAACTGGGCAGTGGTGGCACACGCCTTTAATCCCAGCACTCGGGAGGAAGAGACAGGCGGATCTCTGTGAGTTCCAGGCCAGTCTGGTCTACAGAGTTCCAGGACAGGCTCTAAAGCTACAGAGAGAAGTTGTCTCAAAAAAGAAAAACAAGAAGAAGGAGGAGGAGAAGGAAGAGAAGGAGGAGAAGGAGAAGAAGAAGATGACGACTTGACTTTTAGTCTAGTCTTGGCTAGTTTTAAAAGAATCAGCACAAACGAAGTGAAGGAAAAGGGGATGAGATTGACTCTTTTAAAGCTTTAAAGTAAACAAAGGTTTTTTCCAAGGGGAATCAAAACATTTGCATAAAAGTTTTATAAGGTGGGGTGAAATAAAGAGATTTTAGTTCCTCATAAATACAAGTTTTATGGTATATGATAAAAAAAAAAGATGAGAAATGTTTCGTACACATTTGACCGTGTGCCAAGCTGACTAGTATAAGCAACCTCTGCTAAGGATAAAAAGATACAAGAAAACCACGTGATAGTACCCGGATGAAAAAGGCTAAATCCAAGGAGACTATGGAATACAGAGCATTAACAAGGAAAGTCTGCCGGCCCACCAAGGTCTACCTAACTTTGCGATTCTAAAGGAACCACTGATAAAAATGATAGAATCTTTTCATGCTACATTGGACATTCCTCCTGCTACTGGCTCCTAAAACCAACTGACTCCTGCTTAAAATGGATGATGATCAGAATCAGAGACCCTCTCACCCTCTATAAAAAGGTTTCATAACATGCATGATATGTGTCTTACAGACTTAGGGAAAAAAAGGCATTTAAAAATTGCCATTCCAGGCTCTGGATGGCACAGTGGTTAAAAGCACCGACTGCCCTTCCAGAGGGTGCAGGTTTGATTCTGGGAACCCACATGGGGCTCACAAACAACTGTAACTCCAGTTCCAGAGGATCTGGTGCCTTCTTCTGGCCTCCTCGGCCATCAGGCCTGAATGTGGTACCCAGATGTACATGCAGGTTACACGTATAAAATAAATAATAAATGTGATCGCCTATATGGTTTATTCTACCAAGCCGAAGAATTCCATTTTTTGCTTTAGAAATAGCTTCTATATCTGTGTCTTGATTGTTGGCTCTGTGGATAGATACCTCTTATCCTATGTAAGCCTTTTAAAGATTGACAGATATTTGTAAGTTGTACCCGATTATTTAATTTTCAGAGTAGCCTGGCTCCTGTAGGTTGTGCTTTTGGGAAGTCTTATAACTAAGAGTTATCTTCTACAGAAGTGCAGCTGCTGGTAAAGGACCCTGAACGACATTTTTGAGATGCTCGGACACATCCCACCCAACAGGCAGAGTGGCACTCAGGTATGACTGACCTAAGAGTCGCTCCTTCTCTGCCTCTGTTGCTTAAACTGATCCTGACGAGTTTATTGGCACTAACTCCTTGACACTTGTCACTTAACCCGCACCACCAATGTGTGACCAACCAGGGCAAATCTTTATTAGTAATCACGGGACAACTGCAAACATACTACCAGATGGCTAGTCAGCAATGTCTAAGAGACTGTTGTTCAGACTCAAGGGGAAAGTTGTTAGAACTGAAACTAAGTCACACTGGACCTGCCAGTGCTCTCCTGTAATTCTAGCACTTGGGAAGCCAAAGCAGGAGGTTGTAAGTTTGAGGCCAGCCTAGGCTTCATGATGAGACCCTATCTCAAACCAACGAGATAAGGTTAGTTGCTTGTGACAGCCCTTCAAAAAGCAACCAAAGTCAAGAGGTTATGAAAAAATGGTTCTTACATGTGCCACCAGACATTAAATCAATGCATTCTAATCTTGGTCCGGACTTGCATTTTGTTTATTATATTTGTTTCATAGATACACTCCACCTCAAGACTGAGGTGCCAAAACAGAAAGTGAAGAATTATAACTGATCCTGGAGACTCTGAGTCCACCCACCTCACAGCCAGGCCCTCACCTCAAAGACCACTCTGACCACCTTCGTTTACTCAGTCAGTTTAATAAGACAAATACAGCCACACAGCAGCCCAACCCCACAGGAACCTGGGCGTTCCTGCCAACAGGGAAGAACAGGCCAGGGAGGAAGGGGTAGGCTGCAGGGCAAGGCAGGGCCTAGGAAGGACAGAACAGAGTTGTCAGCAAGCTGCCTCTGTCGCTTGGCAGCAGTCAGTAGACATAGCTACTGGATGTGCTGATGTATCCAGGCTAAAGAGCTCTGGACTCTGGAGAAGACAGCTGGCAGCTTGTTGTCCCAATCCATCCCCCAGCTGACCACTCCCACCTGCACCCATTTGCTGCTCCTCCAGCAGACCAAGGGCCCCCCAGAGTCACCCTGCAGGAAGAGGAGCAGTACCATCAGAGTCAAAGCACAAGGAAATATCTGGATCCAGGCCCCCTTGAAGGGTGAAACATCTGGATCAAGAGTGGGAGGGTCACAGCCGGTCCTGGATGACTCACCAAACAGGGGCCTTGGCCTAAGGTGCCAGCACACAGCATGTCCTCAAAGATGATCTTAGTTTTGCCTTTGCGATGCATTTTTGTCCTGTAAGCCTGCTCACAGGTCTTGTCATCCCGAATCGGGGTTTTCACCTCATACAGCTGATAGGGAGGCTGCAGAGGTACTGGAGGGGTGGAAGGGGCAGGAAGCAAGAGTGAGGGGACCTGGCCCCCAAGCCTAACAGATGCACTTCATGCCGGTCATCCTGGCCCTGACCTCACTGCTTGGCCTGGATTGAGTCAGAGCCTCCATTCCCCCGTGTGTCCTGGATGGGGCCATGATCTCAAGCTATCTTTACAGACATATCCTTCTACGTCAAATGTGTTTAGAGTCTATAAAAGGGGGTTAGAGCTGGGCGGTTGGTGGTGCACATCTTTAATCCCAGCACTTCGGAGGCAGATGTAGGCGGATCTCTCTGAGTTTGAGGCCAACCTGATCTACAGAGTGAGTTCTAGGACAGCCAATACTATACAGAGAAACTCTGTCTCAATAAATAAATAAACAAACAAACAAATGAATGAATGAATGAATGAATGAATGAATGAATAAATAGGAGTTAGCGGACCCTCCAAATTCATATCCACCTAGAACTTCAGAATGTGACTTTACTTAGAGATGAGTTATTTACATATGTTATTAAGTTAAAAAAATGAGGCCATTGTGAGGCAGGCATGGTGGCACAGGTTTATAGTCCTAGCCCTTGAGGCTGAGGCAGGAGGATCATAAGTCTGAGGCAGCCTAGGCTACCTAATGAGCTCATCCTGGATTTTAGATGGTTTCTAACTCCCCTGTAAGAGTTCTTTCAGGAGGCAGAAGAGAACACAGAGGAGACAGACATATGGAAAGACAGCAGAGATGAGTGATAAAGCCACAAGTGACAGCGTGTGGAGCAGGAGGAACTAGAAGGGACAAGGACCATGCCCTGAAGCCAGCAGTGAAATCTTGGCCTCAGACACTCCAAGATAAGAGTTCTCTGCTGTTGCTTGCACTCTGGGTCTATGATGCATGGCTGCAACATATACTAGAAAAAGGTATGTGTGCATCTGGAGCCTCTGGTGGGCATCTAATCAGCTTCCCTCCAGCATGGGACAGAGCCTGAAAAGCAGCAGCAGCAGCAACAGCTTCAAACCAGGGCAGCCCAGGCTGATTCTGCCTTGGCTACTTGCTGGCCAGGAGATCTGAAAATGTCCCTGATTTTTGTGGGCGTTTCATCGGTGACCAAGAAGCTTACCCAATGTGCAGCTGAGTCCTAGGAGAGCCTTGCTTCTACCCATTCCCTTCCACACTGCTAGCTAGCCCTCTGGGAAGGGACAGGGAAGGAGAGATTGTGCAACGCCCCCTCTGTCTCTCCACCTTTCAGGCCCAGCTATGCTTACCATTTTCAAGAAGGTTGCCCCAGCCAGCCAGCCAGCCAGCACTGGTCACTTGAGTTGAAGGTTGAGTTGTCTTTTGGCAGAGAGACTGGACAGACACAGTTGGATATGGTTAGGAGGGTAGTCAGCTTCAGCAAGGCCAAGTCAACCTCTTATTAAAAATGTTGAATTTAGGGGCTGGAGAGATGGCTCAGCGGTTAAGAGCACTGACTGTTCTTCCAGAGGTCCTGAGTTCAATTCCCAGCAACCACGTGGTGGCTCACAACCACCTGTAATGAGATCTGGTGCCCTCTTCTGGCCTGCAGGGACACATACAGGCAGAATACTGTATACTTAATAAATAAATAAATCTTTAAAAAAAAAAAAAATGTTGAATTTAGAGCCGGGCGGTGGTGGTGCACGCCTTTAATCCCAGCACTCGGGAGGCAGAGGCAGGTGGATCTTTGTGAGAGTTCGAGGCCAGCCTGGTCTACAGAGCGAGATCCAGGAAAAGGCACAAAGCGCAAAGCTACACAGAGAAACCCCATCCCCATCCCGAAACCCCCCCCCCAAAAAAAATGTTAAATTTGGGGTGGATGATGATCTTGCTGGTGTTCAGAAGTTCCTGTTCCTTGTAGAGGTATATTTCCCCCACCTGGATCCGGTATAAGGCTGGGTTGGCATCCTGGCTGGGGGAGGCACTTGGTCTGGGGTAGCCCACTGTCTACATTCTACACCCAGTAGGCGCCCCCAGTGGTGTCTCACCTTTGGATGCAGTGGGCAGCAGTCAGCACCCACTGTGGATTTACGATGGAGCCTCCACAGACGTGCACCCAGGAGGCCATCTTGTAACTGTAGATCCTCAGGCTGACCTGCCATGGCCACCTCCCCCGCTGGCTACGGTGACCTCCCACAATGCCCACTGGCTTGCTTTTGGAGACAGATACTAAAAACAATGTGAACAAGTCAGACCAGCCTCCTGCCACCCCCATCCTGGACCAGATGATGCTACCCGATGCTCAGGTAAGCCATAAGAGTGAACAGCTGGGGGCCAGGATAGTGTACTTGATGCCAAGCAGTTACTGAGGTGGGTTGAGGACTTACCAGAGGCCATGGGCACAGGGCTTCCCAGGCAGGAGAGAGCCAGGAGATATACCAAAAACATCTGCAGGAGGGATGGGGCTCTGAGCAGTGCAGGGCCTCAGCCACCGCAGGGGCCAGGTACTGTAGCTCATCTCCATGGATGCCCCCCAAAACCCCTTTGTCCTCAGGAAAGCATAGGCTGGGCTTGGTGGAGCCTTCTTGCAACCAAGATGGCACTCAGAATATGGGTCTCTGTTTCTCCCTGCTCTGGGCCCACAGAGCTCTTGACAGGGACTCATAGACCACCTGGATCCCACGCCCAACCCAGCACGTCACAGCCAGGGGAGTGTGTGCTGAGGAGACATCTGCCAGCATCTGTGGGCGTTTCTGGTTTGGAGCCTGTGAAGACGCCACTGGCACACACTAAGTAGAAGCCGGGGTGCTGCCAAACTCAGGGGCTCTCCCACGTCACATATCCACAGTGCCCCGTTAAAGTAATCCCGGTCTAGCCACCAACATATCCCATCCCACCCATCCTGTGGCCAACACAAGGATGCTAAGGAAGCTTCTAGACCTCAGCTGAGAATCTGTCAGTAACTGGCTTCCTGTAGTATCCCTCCTTTCTGTCCACACAGAAGGGTCAGGACACCCACTGTCCCCTCCATAGGGGCTGTCAGAAGTGGCTCAGAGCCAAGCTGGGGACTCACCTTGGCCCCGGAAACTCCAGGTCCTCTCCTATGAGAACCACCCACAAGGTGTTTGTAAGACCCCAAAAACAGGTGTCGGTGCTCAGATCGCCTATGGCACAGTTTTTTTGGAGACTCGGTGACGGAAGTGTATCTCAGGTGGAAGCAGGACAGGCAATTCCCACAGCCCTAGGCAAAGAGGAAGGGTTTAATATGCTGAACTGGACAGAGATGCCCCCCAGCTGCCTGGTGTGAATCCTGGCTTTCTCAAACACCATTAACATGTCCAACGTCAGTAAAAAGACAACTTGGGCATCAGAACCGGGCAGGAAATGCTTAGATAACTATCTTAATGACTTTGTTTATGCGTCGGGGCTGGCACCTGTGCCAGGGTCGCCTGACGAGATGGGAGTGAGGGCCAACGTGGACATGGCCAAGCAAAGCGAGGCCTCCTTTTTAGTGGTGGAACATGATCTTCAGAACCATCATCTTCTTTAGATCTTCTCGGCTGATTGCCAGAGGCCATCACTATTATCAGCTGTCGCCTGTTGACACTCCCTCAACGTGGGAGCAGAGACGGGTTTTTGGATCCCTGCCTGAGGGCGCCAATTATTCTGGGGCTGAAGAAGCAGCTGTGATGGTCCCAGAGCACAGCACCACTGAAGTAGAAATTCCCACGTGTCATTGGGACAATAGGAATGTGTTTCCTCGGGATCAGCCCACGGAGGCTGGCTCAAGAGGACCAGGCTACATGTTGAGCTGGTCAAACTTAGCAATGTTGTAAAGCATCGTTCGGGTGGTACTAGTTTTGAGGGCATGAAAACCGCAGGTTTGAAGAGGTCATGGAAAGCAGCTGAGGCTTGACACCTTGTGGCAGGTTCGAATCCCTGCAAAGAGGTGCTGAAAAGACATTGGAGAAGGTGAAGGCTCAGTTGCCACAGAGGCTCCAAGTATTGAAAAGACCAGGACCATGGGCTGTCTGTCAGGGGGCACTGCAGGTGTGGAAGGGAGCTGCCTAAGAGAGAAGCTCCATGTTGAAGACAGCAGAGCAGAAGAAGTGGGACTTCGCGAACCCTTTGGATCCCAGAAGATTGTGTGTGGGTCCCAGATGTCAGACGTTGAACGACAGGATTTGGATTTACACTGCTGGATTTTAGTTTTGCTCTGGTGTGATTTTCTTTATGCCCCAGCTCTTCCCTTTAGGGATAAGAAAAGTGAAATCTATAGCTTTTTAAAACTTTTCATAGGATTTCATAGTTGAGAGAGTCTTCAGGGGCTTTTTGGAGTTGGACTTATTTTATATCCTATTAACAGATGAGACTTTGGAGACAAGGAATAAAAAGTTATGGTTTAAATGGCATGTTTGTGTGAAGGCAATACAGACCCCATCTTAGAGAAAGGGCCACCATCTTAGACCACCTGCTCTACTCAGTTCCTCGAAGGACCTCAGGAACGTACCATGACAACTCGAACAGATGCAGAGCAGTATGCTCCTGCAGACGTATAGTCTGCAGTTTATGTCCCTTGAAGATATCTAGATAATTCAGATAATCTTGTTCAGTGGGTTATAGTTCCCCGCCAAAAAGTCTAACCCAATGGTTTCAAATGTGGTTTCGCGCCCAAAGTCTAGACCAACAGTTTCAAAAAAATTATCTTGCCCCATATCCTTTCTACCCAATCCCAAGTTGCTGAAGTATGTGAGCCCTGGCTTGCGGTTCTTCCCTATAAAAACTCTCTACACCTGGGCTCTCAGCCTCCTCATTTCCCTCCATCTGCCTGACAGTGGCCCAGGTTGAACCTGAAAATAAAAGGACCCTTATGTGCTTGCATCAGAAACCGGCTCCTTGGTGGTCTCTGGGGGTTTCTCAAAACGGGTACAACATTTGTATATCACATTGACGGGGGTGAATTGTGCTGGTCAGTTTTGTCAATGTGACTGTCTTAGCCAGTGTTCTATTACTGTGAAGAGACACCATGACCACGGTTTCAGAGGTTTAGTCCATTGTCATCATGGTGGAGAGCATGGTGGTACACAGGCAGACATGGTGCTGGAGTAGTTGAGAAGTCTGTATCCGGATCCAGATCCACAGGAAGCAGGAAGAAAGAGACTCTGGGCTTGGAATGGGCTTTTTGAAACCTCAAGGCCCAACCCCGGTGACAACTCCTAATCTTCTCAAATAGTGCCACTCCCTGGTGACCAAGCCCTCAAATCTGTGAGCCTGTGGGGTCTATTTTTATTCAAACTACCACAGCAGCATAGCCTAGAATCACCTGAGAAGAGAGTCATAAAGAAGTATCTAGCAGCCAGGCTGTCGTAGCACACAACTTTAATTCTAGCACTCGGGAGGCAGAGGCAGGCAGATCTCTGCAAATTCAAGGCCAGCCTGGTCTATATAATGAGCTCCAGGACAGCCAGGACTATACAGAGAAATCCTGCCTCAAAAAGAAGAAGAAGAAGAAGAAGAAGAAGAAGAAGAAGAAGAAGAAGAAGAAGAAGAAGAAGAAGAAGAAGAAGAAGAATCTAAGAATCTAGCTCAGGTTGGCCTGTGGGCATGTCTGTGTGTACTGTCTTTGTTGTTAACTGCTGTAGGAAGACCCAGCCCACTGTGAGTAGCACTATTCCCTAGGCAGAGAGAAAGAGTCCTGAACTGTATAAGAGAAGAGCAAGCTAGCTGAGAACAAGGGATCAAACAATTACCCATAATTTTCTTCTCCTTCCTGCCTCCACTTCCCTGCAATAACGGAATGTGAGTTGTGAGCCAAATAAACCCTTCCTGCCCCAAGTTACTTTGCCAGGATATTTTATCATAGCACCAGAAATAAAAGGAGAGCAGCCATTTTAATGCCGCTCTGCTCCAATTGCAAATGCCCTCTGGATCTGAGAGGTCTAGAGCGTATACTCCATGTACTCAGGGCATCATCCATGTGGAACCATCATCCCCATGCTGCGTGAAGACTTGGCAGTAAAGTTGCTTTGGAATTACCCATGCTTCAGTAACCCCTCCCCCATGCTCTCAGTAAGCCCAATAAACTAACTGGTTCCCCCATGGTGACCTTTAGTGGAATCACACTTTTGAGGAAGGGGCAGACATTGTTTAAGTCTCTCCAGGGAAGGGACATTCTTTTTTTTTTTTTTTTTTTTTTAAGACAAGGTTTCTCTGTGTAGTTTTGGTGCCTATCCTGGATCTTGCTCTGTAGACCAGTCTGCCCTCAAACTCACAGAGATTTGCCTGCCTCTGCCTCCTCAGTGCTGGGATTAAAGGCACGTGCCACCACCACCCAGCCGGAAGGGACACTCTTAACAGGTGGCCTCCACCCAGGCCCCAGGGCCAAGGCCAATGATACTGGCTGCTTGAAGAGAGCTGGGCCCAGCCTTGAGTTTTCTATCATCTGTCTGGTTTGGGGGCTATGTTTCCTGAGTGCCTTGTGTCCTTGGCAAACACTCTACAGCTGAGCTCTCTCCACAGCCCTGGAGTTGTTTTAATCCTACCTAGAACTCAGCTTACACGGGGGGGGGGGGGGGGGGGGGGGGGGGGGATGTAAACTTCTGGGAGTCTAGTCTGCAGGGAGTCTCAGAGGGCTAGGAACTGAATTCTTGGGCCTGGTCTCCCACCGATGCCCTGCAGTGCTCCTGTGTTAGCAGATGTGTCCCAGGGTCACGGTGCTGCAGGGAGCAAGTTCTACACCAGACAGGGTTTGAAAAAGAAAAAGAAGAGCTTTTTGTTGTTGTTTTTGGTTTTTGGTTTTTTGTTTGTTTGTTTGTTTTTCGAGACAGGGTTTCTCTGTGTAGCTTTGGAGCCTGTCCTGGAACTCACTCTGTAGCCCAGGCGGGCCTTGAACTCACAGAGATCCATCTCCCTGCCTCTGCCTCCTGAGTGCTGGGATTAAAGACGTGCGCCACCACCGCCCGGCTAAAGAGCATTTTAACGCATCTGAAATTCATGTTTGAGTTGTGTGAGATTTGTGAGCTTTTTTTTGTTTTGTCCGAACGGCCTCACATCTTGCCAGCTCTCTCCAGTTTTTTTGGGTTTTTTTGTTTTTGTTTTTGTTTTTTTTTTTGTTTTTTTTTTTTTGTTTTTTTGGTTTCTTTGTTTTGTTTTGTTTTGTTTTTTCGAGACAGGGTTTCTCTGTGTAGCTTTGTGCCTTTCCTGGATCTCGCTCTGTAGACCTGTAGACCAGGCTGGACTCGAACTCACAAAGATCTGCCTGTCTCTACCTCCTGAGTGCTGAGACTAAAGGCGTGCACCACCACCGCCCGGCTCTCTCCAGTTTTTAATGTCACTTTGCAGACCTGCCTCAGGTCTGGGTTTACCTCAGGCCTCTCTTGTTACCACAGGACTTGTCTGGCCATCTTTTTATTTCTTTGTTTTCTCACACAGGATGTGAGATTTATTACAGAAGATGATTTGGTGGGATGCAGGACAATACAGTGGAAGCCCTCAGAAAGTGCGTGGACGCCACTTGTCCACAATTGGGAATATATTTCACCCCACAGCCGCCAGAGATGAGCCACTTCACAGCTATGACATCATCAAATTCATTGGCATTAAACTTGGTGAAAACCCCACTTCTTTGAGGTAGGTACCTTCCAGTGGCCAGGGAACCTGAACCTGGCTCTACACAGGGCCTCAGTCACACATTCCTTATTCTGCACAGATGGACGTGATGAGCTGGCCAATGTGAATCCTGACTACTGTGTCCTGGGGCATCCCAAAGGCACCTGCCTGGAGCCCAGCTTGGGGACAACATTGAGATCAGAGATGTTAATAGCCACCAGAAAATTGTCTCCAAGGTCCCTTGGGGCAACTCATATAGGTAACAGGCTGCACACATTCCCAAAGAGGCTGCTGTTTGCAACCATTTCACACGAGGTCCCCATGAGGAAAGGAACCTGGTTGGTTTAATTGGCTTCGAGATCATTATTATTTTGAGGCAGGATCCCTGCAGATCAGGCTAGCCTTGAACTCACCACAACCTTCCGGCCTGAGTTTCTTGAACGCTAGGATTAGAGGTATGAGCCACCATACGTGACTCCATTGGGGTATTTTTCAAGTCCTGAACTGATTACTTAACTCATCAACGTTTCTGGTTCACCCCCTTCCTCCAGAAAGCCTTGGCAATTTCTGGCTCTTGCCTTCTGAGACTCCATGGCAAGCTATTTCTTTAAATCTGGCCAATGCTGTGTTGGTTTCTTTCCCAATGATCGTGGTGGCTGATATGACGATGTCTACAGAGATGGTTCACTGTAGGACC